>NC_029791.2:2696288-2700244 GCF_000816755.2 Arachis ipaensis | reverse complement strand
GTCTTTAAAAATTATTAAATAATAATTTAGTTAAATATATTAAATTATTTAATAATTTTTAACTATTAATTTTATATAAATGACGAATATAATTAAATAATCGTATAAAAATGTTATTTGATTTATTAAACTCGTTTATGTGGCAACATTTTCGTTACATGTTTATATTTGAGATTTTTAACTTTGATCGTGAAAAAAATTGTAGAAATGATGATGAAGAAGTACTACGACTTGGATGGAAATAAAATTAAGCATCGCAAAACGATTAGACCTTCAAAATTTGATTATGGGAGTAGCACCACAGATGAGGACGGTGTTAAAAAAGGTTATGAAGAAGTTGGTAAGAAGCCAGTGAATTAATTCAAATAATGAACTATGAACTATAGTCAATATATATGTTTATGGCATATATTTAATATTATGATGGTATCTAGCTATATCCTCAATAATACACCATGGATTATGGAGCAGCAAAGCCTAGCTTGTGGAATTTGCATGTATTTCTTAATTATGTGTCTTAGCTTGTTATGTTACCAGCATTGTAAGTTCGTTCATGAAACTTATCTTTTGTATTTGAATTATGAAATAAGTATTATAATGTTATTATTAAAACTATTTTTTTATTATTAATATTAGGTTACTTAATTTCGTTGCCAAATAATTGAAGTAGCGATAGATCTTAACATGGCTAATTCATTCGGATACTTACCTATTCATTGGGCAAGTCATTAGGGTTTTTCTAAAAGTTTTTGACATATTAGTATTTCCATCGTCAAGGCATTAATTCATATTAAAATTTAATTAATGAAAATTTAATTTTAATACACTTTTAGTATAAAAAATAAAAATAATTTTATACACATATCTAATTACGTAACATCACGTCAACAAAAATAACTATTAATTTTTTAGATATAATTAAATGATTATATAAAATGTTTTACATCGTCAATATATTAAAATTAGGCTTAATTAATAGTTAACAATGATATATGACACTAATTAATCATCATACAAACATAAACTAAAAATACGAAAGAATGAACGTTCATCAATTGTCAATTTGTCACATGTTTCTTAGTTTGTGACTTCTTTATTAGTTATTATCTTCGTCTTCGTCTTCGTCTTCATCTTTATTTGTATCATCAAACCCAAAATACTTCGTGATCAAATCCGGCACCAAAAAATTTGTAATCAAATAAAATGATAGAAGGAGAACACTGAAATATAAACAAAACTTAAGTTCAATTCCTTGTAAGTTGTAATTGTTCAATGCCGAACATAAAAAAAATAATATAAAAAATAAATTCTTAAAAATTTATGTTTTAAACAGATTAATCTTTAAAAAAAATTAAAAAAGTAAATTTTGAACTGGTCTAAATTAATATTTTTTTCTTTATAAAAAATGACTATAATACCCTTATTATAGAAAATAACTAAAATACTCTGACTATATATATTAATTTTGAGAATCCTAAATTCTAGTCTTTTACTTCTTGCCGTCATAGAATTAGGATTTAGAGTTTTCAAAATTAATATAGAAGAGTGCTAGGGGACTAACAAGTTTTGTAATTTGTAGTCATCAATTAGCTATTATTAGTGTTTTTAATAGTGTGAAATTAGATTTAATGGTATAAAATTGCTTATTTTTCTTTAAGTGCTAGCCAAATTTTAATAAAACTATTGGCCCCATAGACTTCATAGACTTTAGAATTTGATACCCTTTCAGTATCCACTACATCATTGTAGCTACAAGTTGTGGCTGTTTGTATATATTTCTTAATCAGAACTAATGAATGATCTAATTTGTATTGCTATTTTCAATCCAATACTAATTACTTGAAAGAGGATTTGAAGTGTGTGACTGTCGAAAACAAAAAATTGACTGAAATGCTCTTTTTGTGTTTGCTGAAATAATTTCATCTCTAGATTTATTATTGTCTTTTAATTTTCTAAAACTTTTCCTTACAATTCTAGAATTAGAAGTAGATGGCATCCAGGTTGTGTTTGTTGAAGTAGATCTCAATTTTCTTCTCTTTTGCTGAAAAACTTAGTTATTGCACAGTCATCTTTGACATAAATGTTCATAGACTTAAATATTAGTCTCCCAACTATGTTTATATATTTTTTGAAAGTTTATATAATTTTGCTTTGGCTTACTCTTGAATATTGGAAAGTTATATTTTTATTTAAGATAACAATATAAGAAAATAGAAAAAAAAAAGGACCCTTTTTTTCCTCCTATCTTTATTATGCATGTGTTCTACTATATTATCTTAATTGTGTGTTTTTACCTAAAATGACATTTAGTACAATTGATTCTGGAACCAAAATTTTAGAATTTTTGGCCTTGCATGAGAATGATGATAACACCACAATATATCATTTACTTCTCTTAACAATCATCAGGTACAAACATTACTTTTAATTTTGTTAATTTTTTTGTCTTTTAATTTATGTTATTTTAGACCATAGATTAGTATTAGTGTTATTATTATTTTGGGATTTTGAAAAAGTAAAAATTTTTATTTGAAATGCATAATAATTTTTGTATTATCTATAAACCTAAAGCAAGACATTTATTACTATTAACACCAAAAAGAACATAATAATAATTATGTGCTAAAAAATTAGGGTGGTAAGTTTAGTGTTAGTCGCAATTTAATTTTATTATGTAGCTATTCATTATTGATTATCCACTATTGAATAAATTGTAAACTCTGTTAGAATTAAGTTTACATTCCATCCAATAATGAACAGAATAATAAGTCGCAACAATTTCTCACACAAATTCATGTTGCTAACAAAAAATATAATAATATTCCATAATTCATGATAGTATTTACAGAATCTAACCTTACTGGGACAAAAACTGAGATGTCAACGGGTTCTGGTGGTGGGGAAGTAGCAGCAACAACAATGTAATGTGGAAGTGCCATGTTGTTGTTGGTTTTTCTTCTTAACGAAAAGTGTTGATTATTCCTCAGTTGTGGAACACTATAAAGCCATAATAGACTTGTAGTGTGTTGTAGTTTCTGATGATAAGGTTTGGGTTTTGAGTTGCAAGGAAGCAATGAAGAATAATGGAGCTGGAGACACCACATTTGGAAGAAAAAATAAAAAAGAAAATAACTTTTAGTTTAAGCTTTTGTGTTTCTTCTGAAGAGTGCAGAAAAGATAGTTGTGGCTAACACTTTTGTAGGGATAAGGTTTGAGAATCCGATATTTGATTCTGTTTTGCAAAGAGGTCACTTTAGTGGGCTTTCTATTTTTTGTATTTTTTTTATATCAAATATAGAGACTCGAACCCACAACCTTTTAATTGAATATGGAGAGACTATGTCATTTAAGTTATAACTCGTTGACTTTTTATTTTTTGTATTGGAGTACTAGTATTTTTCAATAATATGAAAATTTTGCGTATTTTTATTTTATATGAATATTATAAATTTGACGATTAAATTTGTGGTTTTTATTTTTTTTTTAAATTACAAATTTAAAGGTAAGAGACAAATTTTTTGAATATATAAATCGGATTTTTTAATTTGAGTTTTTCAAATTTTTTTTGTTTTTTTATCCAAAACTGATCTTCAATTTTTTACTTTTATCCAAAATTGATCCTTAATTTTTTTATTCCCACCTAAAATTTTACCTTCAATTTTTTACTCTTATCCAAATCTGAGCATCTGATTTATAGTTTCTAATTTATAAAAAAAATTGGCTCACTTTAGTGCTATGAGATTATTAGCAGAGCAAATAACCATTTTGTTCTTGCTTAATTTTGCGATGAACTAGTGTTTAAAATAGAAAAAATATCATGACCAAAAGATTGATAAGAGTATAATTTACATATTTTTTTAGCAAAATAATTAATCACTTTGATAATAAAGTGGTATAAATTTTTATAGTAGAATAATCAATTTTTTATAAAAAAAATAATAAATACAGTAAAATAA
>NC_029791.2:2694151-2696226 GCF_000816755.2 Arachis ipaensis | reverse complement strand
TACCACCTTCTCCTTCTCTTCATCTTTCTCTTCCTCCTTTTTTTTTATTGGAATTTATTTTCCTTCTTTTTCTTCCTTCTCTTCCATCATTAGTTATCTCGTTGTTGAAAATAATGAATAATTCAAATTCATATTGTCAATTAAACTAGAACGAAATTGATTATTATTTTAAATCCAATCAAGTGGTTGAGGTGTAGTTCAATTCTAGTTAATTTTGTCGTTAATAGTTTATCATTCGGTAGGTGAATAATGTTTTATCGTTGATGGTTTAAATTGAATGTAATGTAAAAATTCCGCATTAGAGGAAATATTTTTTTGTATTTGCAGCAAATTTGGGTGTAACCCGAAAATATTTGGGTGTAAAACGAAGATATTTGAGTGTATTATTTAAAAATTTTCGGTATATGTGTACTAATAAGTTCTGTATAATTCAAAACTATTCTTCTCTCTCCTCCTCATCTTTTGCTGCTTCTTCGTCTTTTTTTTTCATCATTATCATTATCATCATTATCTTTTTTTTCTTGTTTTATCTTTTCAAGTTTCTTCTTGTTTTACTCATTTAACAAGAATAAAAACAAAAAAAATCAAACAAAGAAAAAGAAGAAACACATAATGGTACAAAATTACTTGGAAGAGGATAAACTTACATTCATTCAACTAAAAAAAAGAAAGAAATAAAGAAGAAGAAGAAGAAGAAAAGTGTAACATTAGAAGAAATATTTTTTGTATTTGCTGTAAATTTAGGTGTAATACGAAGATATTTGGGTGTAACACAAAGATATTCGAGTGTATTGTTTAAGAATTTTTTATGTATATGTGCTGCATAATTCAAAACCCTTCATCTTCCTCCTCCTCGTCAGCTACTACTTCTTCTTTTTTTTTTCATCATCATCACCATTTCTTCTTTTTTTTTTTTAATTCATCTTTTCCTTTTTGTTTTACATTCTCAAGTTTCTTCTTGTTTCACTCTCTTAACAAGAACAAAAACGAAAAAGTCAAACAAAAAAGAAGAAGAAACACATAATATTACAAAATTACTTGAAAGAGGATGAACTTATATTCATTAAACTAAAAAAAAAAGAAAGAAATGTTTAATTACTTTGTTGGTCCCTATAATTTTGTGAAATTTTCAATTAGGTCCCTATACTTTTTTTCTTTTTAATTGGGTCCCTGCACTATTTTTTTTTCCAATTAAGTCCCTCTTAGTAGTAATTGGCTTAATTTTATAGGGACCCAACTTAAAAAAAAAGAATTGGTATAGGGACCTAAATAAAAGGGAAAAAAAGTGTAGGGACCCAATTAAAAAAAATGGTGCAAGGACTCAATTAAAAGGAAAAAAAGTATAGGGACCTAATTGAAAATTTCGCGAAACTATAGGGACTAGCAGAGTAATTAAACCAGAAAGAAATAAGAAAAAAAGAAGAAGAAAAAAATGCAGTATTAGAGAAAATATTTTTCTGTATTTGCAGCAAATTTGGGTGTAACACGGAGATATTTGGGTGTAACACAAAGATATTCGAATGTATTGTTTAAGAATTTTCGGTGTATGTGTGCTGATAAGTTCTGCATTCTGCTGTTTCTTCTTCTTCATTTTCTTATTTCATATTCTCATAATTTTTTTTTGAGAAAAAATCAAACAAAGAAAAAAAAAACATAATGTTGCAAAATCAATAAAAAGAGAAAGAAAAAAAAATACAGCAATAACAACAATAATAAAAAAAACGATAAAGATGAAACAAAAAAGAAAAAGAGTAGAAACGCAAAAAAAAATGAGAATAAGAAGAAGGAAGAAGAGAATAAAAAATACGGAATATAAAGAAAAACGAAATTTTACGCGCGAATTATGTAAGTCACTTCTACGACGAGATTGATATACCAAAAAAGTTTATATGTCTAACAGTGCTCTTCTATTGTAAATTACGTTTAACTAAATAAAATAATAAAGTTTGGGTGAACAATTAAATCATACTAATGAGAACGATTCTTTTGTCCATCTTAGATTAATTTAGTTAGATTTAATTGAAAAAAAATATTATATTTATATGTGTAAAGTATCTATTAAAAATAACAGAATG
>NC_029791.2:2688299-2694105 GCF_000816755.2 Arachis ipaensis | reverse complement strand
AATTAATGATTAACAAAAATAATAAAAATAAAAGGTAGAAAACTGAAATAAACAATTCTTTTGTTCATCACTTTGCTGGCGGCGATCTTCTCTCTGCTTCCGTTACCGTTTTATTCTCTCTCTCTGTCTCTCGATCGATCGATCTTCCAATCACTCTCAGCGTTTCTCACTCCGGTTAGGGTTCTTCCTTTCTCTATTCACCTTTTTCTTACTGTTACGCACTTTCCGTTTTCTCTCTCTCCTTGCTCAGAGAATTCGCATTTGTGTTATTCTTCGACATTTATTATTATTACTGTTTCAAATTGTTAGTAGTTTTTTAAATCTACATCTAGAACATCTGGAATACGTAAATACATCGTAATCTGGCGCATGTTATTTCCTCTGGAACGAATTGGATCGAAGATATTATCTGTTGCGTGAATTTGCTGTTACGGCTAGTGATTTCTCACCTGATGATGTTTGTTGAAATTGTTGGCTTTTTTTTCTTTTTGTGCGTGTGAAATTAGGTTTTAAAGTTGCCGCGGAATCATGCTCGGTGTCATAAGGCGGAGGGTTGCTTCTAGCAGCCCATATCCCATGGTGAGTTTTTCTCTTACTAATCTCTTATGATGAAATTTCAAATTCAATGGAGACATGGAGTGAAATGCGAAGGTAGTTGATCTGTTGATATTTTAAGTGAAACCTGATGTGATTTTTTTTTTCAGCTTTTAAGCCAGTCAGCGCGGAAATTCCGCTCTGGCTCCTCAGCTCCTGCCAGAGTTTCCTCCATTGTTGAAAAGGAGGTAATTTGTCCCTCATATTGAGAATCGTGTACATGTGTTGTTCTGTGGTTCTTGGACAGTTTGAACTGTGAATTAGATCATAGTTGCTTCTCTGTAAAATTGGTTCTCTTCTGTGTTCTCTGAATTTTGTCCAAAATATGATTGGATATACAGATGGTTGTCCAATATTGATGAGGTGTGGTGAAAACTTGTTCTTACTGAATTAAAGTCAGTTAAGTCTGCTATTTCCATGTGGATTTATACCTTTATTGTTGAGTTGAGCTGCATGATTTTTGTCCAGCATGAATTTTACTAAAAGACTACAAAGTGTTGATTTCTTTGATCAATCGTCTTCAGTTTGTAGGACGTCTTATTATTAATGTTATGTTTTACTATCTGCCCTTATATTGATTGAATTATACTTTTACAGTTTTACCCAAAACAAATTTCTTTGAACATCTAATCTAAAATTGTAGAGTGATTTACCTTTTATTGATAAGGTGTGTTCTTTGTGCAATTTTTACCTTCACAGAATGTGGATTTTTTGTTTTCGGGCAATCATTATTACCTGGAGCCTTAATTGTTTGTTTGCTCATTAGTTATATCCTTGGATGGTTCTTACTGTTATTTTTAATTTTGTTGAACAGGTTTCATTTCATTCAGGACATTATGGGAATGTCCGGAACTTCTCTCACATGACACCTGGCAAGTTTCGGTGCATTTTATATTTGGAAATGCTTTAACTGGTGTCATTTTAAATTATTTATTCAAATTTGAAATTTTGTGTCATCAATGTTATTGCTTTTGCAGGGTGCTGGGTCAATGTAAAACCTATGAGGTTAGTGGCTTCATTTATTAGTCAGAGGCTTTAATTATTGCTTTAAGATTCTATTTTGTGGATGGAAATTAGGTCAAGCCGGAAATAGAAAAATGAGTCTGCAGTCTACACTGGGCATGCACTTAGGGTTTGATTATTACAGGGACTAAATGTAAGGTGGCGAGTCAATTAACCTTTGGAAGATCAATAACGTTCTTATGCTTTTTGGAAAAAGGCTAGGATGAAAAAAATAATTTGAAACTTTTCTGTTTCCTATCAGAACAAACTTTTTTAGAACAGGAAAAAATGACAATTAAAAAATATTTCCGTAAGATGTAGGTGTGGCATTGTTTTTCAACACCAAAATTGCCTTAATTTTTCCTTATGAGTGATGGTAAATCTGCCTCTGGAATAATTTCTTTGCTTTCCTTGGTTTTATTCATCCCTTTATTGTATGTTGTTCATGCATGTCAGATTATTATTCCCAAAACATGTTTCAAGTATTTGTCTTACATCTTAATGTTCATCTACTTGATTATTTTCCCCTGCTTCCTTCCTCTCATAGTTATAGAAACTGTCCTGATTAACTTGTTGCTATGTAGGGAGGTTTTTTGTCAAGAGGCTACCATGCAAACATGGAGGCGTCCATTTTCATTGAATCTATTGCTGATGGAACCCTGGCAAAATTCTTGAAGAGTATGCTAGCTTGCCTCTTGTATTATATTATAGGTGACATGATCGAATTATTTTTAATAGTTCTTGTTAATTTACCGCCATGTGTTCTGTTTTGGTGGGAACAGGGCCTGGTGACAGGGTTGCTGTTGATGAACCAATAGCTCAAATTGAAACAGATAAGGTTATTTGGGGAAATATGCAAATCTTCATTAATGATTTTGGTGGTTATTAGTGGATCAAATTTTCTTTATTTCTAAATAACTAATGCTATATATTTTCTATTATTCCTGAATTAGGTGACAATTGACGTTTCTAGTCCGGAGTCAGGTGTGATTGTGAAGGTAATGTGAAAGAGATTTATATTGTTTTTATTTCTGACTCTCACTTAAAATGACTCTCACTTAAAATGATATAAAGCAATATTTTCTCTCTCGTTAAAATTGGCATTTTTGGTTCTATTTAATGATTTGCAGCTTCTAGCCAATGAAGGAGATACAGTTGAGCCAGGTAACAAGATAGCAATTATTTCAAGGTCTGCCGATGCTACTACTCATGTTGCTCCATCCGAGACTACATCTGAGAAAGCTGCTCCTCAGCCAACCCAAAAGACCAGTGAGGAGAAGAAAGCGCCTAAAGCTGAACCAGCACCTGCTAAAGAGAAACCCAAAGCACCCCCTGCTCCAGCGAGGCCTGCTGGTGCACAAAGTTCTCCTACTGAGCCACAGCTTCCCCCTAAGGAAAGGGAAAGACGAGTGAGTCACTCTGAATGTTTTGTTATTCATATGTTGATATGCCTAGCTGGTTATGTTTAAAAATTATGTATGCTGTCTTGATGGTTTCATTCATTATCAAAGGTTCCTATGACAAGGCTTCGTAAACGTGTTGCTACCCGTTTGAAAGATTCCCAAAACACATTTGCCATGTTGACAACATTCAATGAAGTTGATATGTAAGTTCTGTTGATTTTGAAATTATAGCAAGCTTTCAATTTTGCCTTGGTTTTAAGATTTGTTGTGTGTGCATAATTATTCCGTACCACTATTTACCAATGCATCTTTTTGAGTTAAAGTTTGTGCACCGTGTCAAAAGCCCATATGCTATTTATATTTAAGTCACTTTGTAAGTTTTGATATGATAGTATAGGACCCGTGGGGACATGCCATTGATTGGATTTGTAAAGGATGAGGGAAATTCATTCTTATGTTGACCTAACATAGTACGACATTTTGATTGTTTATTTGTTTGAATATCAATTAATGATGGTGTTTGTGCTTGTTATGGCCTTACATTTTAGATTACCACTTTCTGTCTTCCCTGATTGATTGCTTTTAATTGCAGGACTAACTTGATGAAACTCCGTGCTGACTACAAGGATGCTTTTGTCGAAAAGCATGGAGTCAAGTTGGGACTTATGTCCGGGTTTGTCAAAGTATGTAAATTTCTGATTTTTGGTGTAAAAAGCATATGGGCTTTTGACATCTATCCTCTCGTACTTATATATGGGTTTTATATCAGGCTGCTGTCAATGCTCTCCAACATCAGCCAATTGTAAATGCAGTCATTGATGGGGATGATATCATATACAGAGATTACATAGATATCAGCATAGCTGTTGGTACACCAAAGGTCGTTATCAGTTACCTTAACCTTTCCTTTTACTTTGTTTCATTATGTAGAAACACCTTCGTGGTTGAATGTGCTGCAATTTTGTATGAAACTTCACTGCATTCTACTAATGGGCCTTGTTAATTCATTTTGTTATGGCTGGTTAACTGAATGTTTGGATTATTGAGTTAAATTTATTAAGTATATATTGTCTATTTGAATTTTTTGCTTGGCTACGAAAATTATCACCTTGCCTGTTTTGTTTGAACTACAATTAATATTACTTTTTGCTGTCTCAGGGTCTTGTTGTGCCAGTTATCCGCAATTGTGATACGATGAACTTTGCGGATATAGAGAAGCAGATCAATGCTTTTGCAAAGAAGGCAAATGATGGAACTCTATCAATTGATGAGATGGCTGGAGGCACACTCACAATATCTAATGGTGGTGTTTATGGAAGCCTCTTGAGTACCCCTATCATTAACCCTCCTCAGGTTTGAAAGTTTTACTACGCTAGCAGTTATTAATTGTTATGTCTCTTTGTTTCGTGCCAATCTCTATACATATATATTGAAGTTGTTCCTATAACTATGATTGATACTAAAATTGATTGCTTCCCCAAATGACCCCCCCGCCTATGTTTGATGGCAAAAAGTAGGGGCAACCAAGGGCATTTCATGCCTTATATAATGATAAGGGCCTCATTTTTTTTGTCTTGTAACTCGTGATAAAATTTGCTCTAAAAGCAGGACCGATATTATTCAAAATTACCAAGCCAAATCTTGATTATTCCTTTGGTTTAGTTAAACTTAGATCATTGTTGTTTATTCTTAAAAAAAATATTATTATGCCTAATATTGTGAGGAATTTATTTGATGAAGTATATGTCTTATATAGAAATCTCATGCAATAACCATTTTTGGCAGTCTGCAATCTTGGGCATGCATTCCATAGTGAGCCGTCCTATGGTGGTTGGAGGAAATGTTGTCCCAAGGCCTATGATGTACATTGCTCTAACATACGACCATAGAATTATTGATGGAAGAGAGGCAGTGTTCTTCTTGCGACGCATCAAGGATATCGTGGAGGATCCTCGCAGGCTTCTGCTCGACATATAAAATTGCGTCTCAAACTCGTCGGAGTAAAATTAAATACATTTAAAAAAATGCAAACACCATAATATTTACCCTCATGTTTGTGCGGCTGCCCATAATTTATCATTTGTATTGAGAAAACTCCTTAGGAATATGTCCCAGATTCTCTCTGATGCTCATTCATCAGGTTTGTGTTCTTTCTTCCCTCTATTCCTCTCATTCAATGAGAAGAGGATCATAGCTTTTGTCTCATTATATAAAACCACCATGAACTAATTGTACGGGTTATCCCTAGTTAATAATGTGATTTTGCTACAATCATTTTTCACTTCATCGAAATTCTCAGATTGATCACATTATGCATCTTGATTGTTTGAAGCAATAGAGGAATGCAAGTAAAGGAATGCAAAATGATTGAAGTCTTGATGATATATACTTAAGTCAAATATTTTCCCTTCAACTAAATGTAATATTTATACAAGTAAAGGAATGCAAAATGATTTAGTGTTCCCTCAAATAGTGAAATGAATTTCATAGAAGCAATATCATGTGAGATTTCGTTTACCTATTAAAACTAAATCCTTGGCAAGAAAGCAATATGAGCAATTGAGCATCCTTGTTACCTATTAAAACTTCATATTCTATTTTAATACATGATTTGGTTTGATACCCTAGTGACATGAATCAATCAAATTTTAATGTATTAGTATATTAAATTTAGCCATGTTATATTTAAAAAAAAAAAATAGTTACAAAAAACTTTTTTGTTTCTTGATAAATTTACATGAAATTAACTATATTTGAGTTTTCACCTAAAACTATTCATAGCATTACAATAAAATATTTTCATAACA
>NC_029791.2:2684417-2688183 GCF_000816755.2 Arachis ipaensis | reverse complement strand
ATTAAATTCGATTATATTATTTTTAAAATTTTGAAGTTTTTGGCTATAAACTGAGATTTGGTGTCTATTCAACAATAACTTGATTTTTTATAAAAGGGTTTAAGAAAAAAAAAAAAGGGAATTACGTTTAATATTTTGTTAAAAATAAAAAATTGATATTTGTATTGTATTAAATTATTAATCCGAAAGATTATCGAAGACGCCATGCCGCCATAACCCCTTTTCTTTTTGAAAAATCCCTCCTTTTTTGGACTCAATAACTTCTTCGATACACCATTCATCATTTTCTGAGCTATTTTGCTTGATCATTGCGTTCCTCTTTATTCATTTCACAAAGGGGAAAACCAAAATGGTAATAGAAGATTCTATAAGATTCTGCATATTCGAGTCTCTGAATACAACAATGGCTGATGAAGGTGGAAACAACACTGTAAGAGTGGCCAATTTCCTCAAGCCATGTGCAAAGAACACCGGCGAAGCCACAAGATTCCCAACGGTTTCTGCGCCGCCGCGTAACGGCGAAGAGGTGCATCCAGCTGTTCAGTTCAAAGGGTGGAAAAATCCTCAGAGAAAATGGAACGATTGGATTGAAATTATGGCGGGAAAATACGGATTCATGTGGAACCAAACAGGTATATGCGATGCTATTTTGAGTTCTATGTATAAGATTCAATGTAATCAAAGTTTGATTCTTGGAATTGTTGAGTATTGGTGTATAGAGACAAATACTTTTGTTTTTCCATGGGGTGAAGCCACAATCACCCTTGAAGATGTCATGGTTCTTGGTGGATTTTCGGTCCTTGGCGAGCCGGTGAATCTTCCTCTCACCGGCGATTTGGTTGCGATGGAAGCCGAGATGTTACGGCTTTCGAGGGAAATGGATGGTGGAAAATCAAGGAGAGACCAAAGGACATGGATGAATTTTTTTATGGAGGATGGACAAAGTCATGATCTTGAGCATGTAGGTTTTCTCTCCCTGTGGTTGTCAAGATTCGTGTTTCCCTCGCTTCCCTACGAGGTAATTGCGACGCGTGTCTTTCCAATTGCGATTCGCCTGGCTCGAGGGACAAAATTGGCTCTGGCCCCTGCTGTTCTAGCTGGTATCTATGAGAGTTTGAGGTTGCTTAAGCAACAAGTAACCTCTTCTTCGGGTGAATCCGTGAAGGCTCTAGGCCTATTCCAACTTGTGCAGCTATGGGCTAATGAAAGGTTTTCGATTTTCGGATCAAATTGTCCCATAGAACTAAAGCCGGGGGAGCCTAGAGCTGCAAGGTGGCATGGAGTGATATCGAATGCTAATGGCTGCCCAATTTCGTCAGCTTTGAAATTTGCAAGGAGTTTCCAGTGGCGTCCTTATGCTGCTGATTTGAAAAATTGTTGTTTTGTGTCCCCTTACAAGGACAATGAGCAATTTGTTCATGATGCTTCAAACTCGATCGACGAGTTAAGGTCCTTTGGGAAGTGTTTGTTTGCAAATGAGCTTGTTGGTTTGGGAGGTTGCATTGAGAAGTATATGCCGTACCGGGTTGCAATGCAATTCGGCTTCGATCAACATCTTCCTGGAGATTTTGCTGTTATGAACTCAAATTGCAGGGAAAATTTTTTGTTTTATGTTCCTTCAAGATCTTACAAGCCTTGTGTGTCATTGGAGTACCTCAACTGGTGGCGAGCATCAAAGGTGAATCAAGAGAAAAAAGAGGATGAGATCAATGGAATGAGGTTGAACTTCAAGGATGATGAACCTTCTCAGATTGATCGTATGAAAAATGTGGTTGGAGATTTTGCAGGTTTGCTTAGTGATGAAAAAGGGAGAGTAAAACTTGCTAAAGGAACTTTATGCAACCCTTTGGATGTTGAAGATTATGCATGCACTATTGTAGGTACTTTGTCTCACCCTATTGATGTTGATAAGTACATGTAGGAGTTCTCTTTTTGTTCTTTTTGTGGGTGCTATTTAATGAAGGACTAGTGACAGGCTTGGAAATTGGGTTAAGACTTTTCACTCTTGTATATTCCCAATCAAGTTTTAATTAGAAATTGGAGGCTTATCTAGATTCGAGAGTAAATATTCTATAACTTATTGGTATGTTTATGGATTCAGTTGTTACAATTATATTGCTATTTTATCATTTAAAATTCTCTGGTAATATTGGTTTGTGAGTCAAACCAAGCTTGTTTAATAGCTCAGAGTTGAGTTTGTGAGCGAACTTAATTAAAAAATTTCAATTAAGTTATCCACGAGTTGAACTAAAATTTTACCATATTTGACTCTATCTTCTACAAAACCCCCCACTTATAAACCTTGAGACGACTCATTTTGTTATATGCTAGTTATACTATATTTTGTGGCTTAGATGTGTTTCACAGAATGAATTAAGTTCATATTTACACATGCATAACTTAATCTTTGAGATAAGCATATGTGAGGATCAACCACGTAGCATCTATCACCAACCCTATGTGCCGAGCAGCCGGTGCCAATCCCGAAGTAGGGGAGGGCGGAGCTGCCGGTGCCAATCCCAAGAGGAGGGGAGGACAGATATGACGACGACCACATCTCGGTCGCATGCACCGCACCCATGAGAACAGCACATGCGCATGGAGCAATTGTTATGTGATTAACAATTGATCTTCACTTTAAATAACAATTTGTAAAAATGAACTCTAGATTGTTTGTGTGGTTTGATATGTGCATTCTATTTTAACTTTAACTGGGTTGTTTCCTTATCGATAAGAATTTATATCCAAAACAAACCAAATCATTAAGTGGAGTTAACTCTTGAATGTTAATGAACCAAACTATCATTTATAGGATATGGTATTATTGCTGGACATGAAACTCAGGAAGTGGCTTTGCATATTGAAGATTATAGCTATTAAAACTTAAAAGTAAACATCATACATCATAACATGCAAGAGAGAAATGTCACAAATCCTTATTAATAATAGGCAAAAGGTAGGTCCAAGAGATAGAAGAGAAGATGGTGAAAATTCCTTAATCTAAGTCACCATGAAAAGAAAAAGCCAAAAAGGTATGGTAAATTTTACAAAAGTCTGTAAGATTTCTGAGAGATGCAAAGATTAGAACAAATTTCTTAGTACAAACTACATCTAAAAAATGTGTGCCTGTAAAAACAAGATCAGATTCGGACTTCTATACCTTCCTTCAACAAATGCTCTTTTACAGTTTGAATAGGCACCTGTAATTAAATGGCAAATAAACTAGGATCAAATTCTATGACTGAATAAACATGCTTGACTAAACATTCAGTCATTGTTGTTTGAAATTATGAATGGCCATAAATGTTCATGAAGCGCGTATAAACAAGGGAATCTGTACCTCCTTTCTGTGAAAAATGCCGGCAGCAAGCGCAGCAGAAGCATTTGTTTTCGCGAACACCTCAGAGAAGTGTTCAGCAGCACCGGCACCACTACTTGCGATCACCGGGATACTTACAGCATCTGAGATCAACTTAACTAAATCTATATCAAATCCTTTTCCTTGACCTGAAACATTTACAGAAGAGAAGAGTACATTAGAAGACAGGAAGCAGAATTTGTGTATAACTAGGCTTAAAATATATCATCAATTTATCCCAAAAGCTAATAACTTTGGGAAAAAATGAAGAACTGAAGAAGGCAAAGAACAAGAAAAAGTAAACTAAAGTCATTGTTTTTAAAATTAAATAAAACAAACCAAATAGGTTATACTTCTCAACTTCCATTTATCGAAAAAGTCTGGGAAAAAAAAGATAAACCAAACCAA
>NC_029791.2:2679907-2684366 GCF_000816755.2 Arachis ipaensis | reverse complement strand
TTACCATCACAGTCTATGCAGTTGAGTAGTATTTCTCCGGCACCAAGTTCTTCAACTGCTTTCGCTAACTCATAAGCACCTATCGGCCGGCCTTCTCGCCCTCCATTTACCTTTGCACAAACAAAAGTAAGTATTAAGAACGAGGAGGACAATGATACCTTGGGATGAAAAAATCAAATGATTTCATCAACATTCTTTCCCTTTAATGATGTTTCAAGATCTCTATAAATTACAATCTCATGACAAGATGGCTAGTTTACTCAACAAGTTTAATAATTCAAAGCGAATATCATTTATTGAGAAAAAAAACCGGAAATATTAAATGAGATAACAAGGCTTACTGTACACTGATACCAGGCATATTCCTCTCCATTTGGACCTAAAATCAACATAAAAAGGGATTCAAACACTTAATATCTCTTCACTATAAGATGGATGTTTCTGAGATTATGGATGTATATAGAAGATCAGAGATGTACATCACAAAATAGAAAATAGGAGGGAAAAAGAATGTTTACCTCGATTTGACACCCTTATAGTCTTGAACTGAACATCTGTGGGATTCTTTACATACACCCTACGAGGATCGATACTAACCACCACTGCCTGCACGGTGAAAATTGACCATTACATTATACCCAATTATCTCTATACATGCATCATACTCACTCACTGAGGAATATCACTTTGGCAAAAGGTTCTTAATCTATCATACCTACAATAAAGAGAAGAACTCGTTATCTTACAAGGATGAGATCAAAAGAGAATGTAAGACATGCATATATCAACTACCAGATGTTGACTTACCTGATTTCCGTAAACTCTGGAAATCTGCTCTAAGCTGGTCTTTCCAGTTTTCACCTAAAAGACCACAAACACCATATAAGAGGTCAACGCAAACTATCAATGTCTGTGTGCGCGTGTGTAAGTGTGTAAGCACATATTATTAGAAAAAATTAATGGGTTGAATTCCATACTCCAGTTCTCAGATATTCTTCTGCAGCATAAACTGCGTCACTTCCAATGGATATCTTATCAGCTCCGGACCTAAAATATTCTGAAGCAACTTGCAAACTAGTGTAGTGCCTAAGAGAACAATTATTATGATGAAAATCTTAATTGATAATTTAAAATCAAAAGGAAATCTATAGCTTGAAACTCGAAAGTATAAACACCATATTGACTACTAAACATACCTGCCATTCGCATCTGTAAAATCTCTAATCCCACCCCCAACTGTCAAGGGTACAAAAACATTTTCTGATGTGTATTTCAATACCTATGAAGCATGACAAGCATGAAAATACATTGTGGATGTTGGATAAACTACAATTTGAAACAAACTCATTGAAAAATTTCATTTTTCGCCAAGAGGGAAGTCACGAAAACCAGTAATATTTAGGAAGCTAACCTGCAATTAAAGGGTGAGGGAGGGATTCAATTAGAAACAAAATTCTTCATAATACGTGTATTGAATGGAAAGGTAAAAGGCATACCTCATCAGCACCATCTAAATAGTACTGTCTAGCAAGCTCAACTGGCTTTCCAAGATTCCTCACCTAATATTACAAAGATCGTTGTTAGGTAATGAAAATAATCTTATTCCCAAATGAGAAGAAAATCCAGATGCTGACTGCAGAAAATTTAAGAGCACTTGAATTGATTTTGTAGAAGATGCTCCTATCTTTTTTGTTTAGAATGACGCACAAGTTATGCTCCTATCTCAAATATAGATATACCAAGAAAAGAAACAGATATACAACTACGCAAGAGGTTTGACTTCAAGACTATACTCATAAGCAATTCAATGAAAGGCCAACAATTAGCCGTGTCTTTGCGTCAGCACAATAAATAGATTATTTGAATAATTGATTGAAGTTTATAACTGGTTTTCTTTTTTATGAATTATATAGAAACAATGTCATAAGTTATAACAATTATTAGAAAATGTATATTATCTAGCATACCTCCTTCTCATTTGTGTTTTCTCTTACATCATACTGGTCTCCTTTGGTTACAACAAGGTCTCCCTTATCATTTGCCCTCACATCGAGACAAGCAATCACCTTAACAAGGCAATGATTTGTTAGCAAACCAAAATAACAAATGACACCCAAGCAAAAACATACTTGAAAAGAATTTTCATGAAATTACCCTTTGTGCAAGTTTTGAGGCTTTCCCTTCACCAGGCTTCTGACTTCAAATGAATATTATAAATGATTAGCTTACCATAGGTCACAATAACAGTATTAACAGATACAAAAAATGAGTATCAAGAGTTGTACGAAGGTCACCTTTGTCATTTGCGACTTTGGATACAAAAATCTCCTCAAAATAGAAAGACCAACATCTGAAAATTCATTTTGAGGAATTAGTAGAGAATTAAGACAGCTCATGAAAAAATTCCAATGGAAAATGTTTAGAATTTTTCCCCCATAAATTTTAAAAACAATACTCTTCTAATTCCAACAAAAGATTGCTAGAAACACACACACACACACGCGCCACAAACATGACTACTCTATTTTCCCCGAAAGAATATTAATGCATATAGTATACTAAAAACTTCACAAAGAGCAGCTGAAGACTAGAAGATCAAAAAATACTAGATAAAACTTACCTCCACTCTTTTCTGGATGGAATTGAACTGCATGCACATTTCCTCGTCTAATAGATGCTATAAATGTATCACCATAGTTGCAGGTGGAGGAGACCCATTCTTTGTTGTTATCAGACTGAAACAGAATAAGATAACTGTGTTTACTTAAAACACTCACAAATCTTCTTTTTGTTCCTTTTCTTTTCTTTCTTTTTCCCCCACCAATAAGTAATAGTCGAAAATCATGAAATGGAGATTGTAAAGGAAAGCATAACATACAGGCATGGCACGGTAAGAGTGCACAAAATATACATGGCGTTTTCCAACATCATCCAAAATTCCCGAGTCCTTTGTAATGTGTAAAGCATTCCAGCCAATATGCGGGACTCTAAAACCATTTGATGAATCAAATCGCCCAACAGTTCCAGGGATCAGGCCAAGACCCTTTACTGAGTCACACGTAGAGTTGTCAGTTCCCTATTTCACTAAGATTATTGAAAATAAAGGCAAATTGCCTTTTGCAGTATCCAGAAAGCTAGCTTTCTGTGTAATATCTATTAACATTGCCTCCCATAATTCTCTCCTTTTATGATCAGACCACATTAAAATTAAAAACAAAAAATCAACTGAGAGATTTATAGCTGACCTGGTCCATTCTCCTCACTGGATTCAAAAAGTAGTTGAAGTCCAAGACAAATCCCTAAAAATGGGCGATCCTTTTCGATATATGCACACAGTGCTTCAGCCATTCTGCAGAAACATGTTATCAGTTGATGGTTGACACTAGAAAGAAAATTTGGAAATTTTGACCTAAATGAGAAGATAGACTTTAGGGTGCAAGCGCTAAAAATCTAAGCTAATTCCAAATTTGGGAGTTTCCGTATTTCCTACTTGTATACCCTCAAAATCTTTAACCTCATCCTCTTAGGAATTAGTTCATCATTTCATCTGTAAACCCCACTACATAACTTCTTTTTGCATAGGCAGTTAGCTCATGGTGCTAATGCAGACAAACTTAAATTCTTAATCCAACAGAAGACAATGAATAACCAAATTGTTACCACAGAATTCAACTACTTTAACTAGCAAACAATCAATCCAGCTACAAGCATAGTAGAATCATACTACTTGATCAGACAAAATATAACAAAATTAAAATAAAAGGAACAGAGAAAACAATACCCTGTCTTGTTCAAGACATCCATGGCATTGCCGAATGCTCCAACACCAGGAAATATAAGCCGGCTTGCATTCAAAATGTCTTCTGGAGTTTGCACCTAACATTAACAACAACAAAAAGTTATCTTTTTTTTTCCTCTTCTGAAAGCAACCCCATTAAGAAATGGCATAAAAATTTTACATCTTTGATATCAAAACCAAGGTGCTTGATAGCATTCCTAACACTTCGAACATTGCCAGCCCCATAATCAAGCAGAGTCACCACTGCACCACAGAACAAAAGTCAGAACGGTAATGATAATAAAAATTGAAAATTTTACATAAATCTCAAAAAGGGTATCCATGAAAAGAGAGAGAGCAGACCAGAATCACTGGTAGAAGAAGAAGAAGCACGAACAGAGAAGCTTCTTGAGTAGCTGACGTTGGTGGAACGTGAGGTTTTTATGAATGAAGGATTTTTATGAAGAAAAAGGAATGAAGAAGAAGAATATGAAGGGAGAGAGATGGTGGGTCGCGAAGCAGAGTAGAAATGGAATGGCGGCGACTCCATTTCTGGGTGTTGGAGCTTGCTGACTCTGACGCACACACACTGTATCACTCTTTCTCTGTTCTTCCTCTGATTCTCTCTTACTCAAACCAAACGCCGTCGTTTTTCTTTTGTAAGCCTATAGATCTGCTGTT
>NC_029791.2:2676658-2679769 GCF_000816755.2 Arachis ipaensis | reverse complement strand
ATTGTGTTATCTAATAATAATAATAATAATGAGTGATAGGTTGAAGAATATGTTGGAAAGGAATACAAAAGATTAATCAAAACAATAAATTAACTATTATATTTTATACTCTTTGCTTAATTGAAAGCCAACATGTAAAGTTATCAAACACCATTGTGCTTAATTAAAAACACCATTTTCTAAGTGGTCAGCTCACTCGTCCGCTTAAGCAAGTGTCGGGGGTTTGAATTCTGCCTTGTGCATGCAGCAACCCATTAGCCAGCAGTAGACCCTTAAATGGAGCTCCGATCCGCGACGAATTAGTCCTTGACCTATCGGGTTGGGGTATACCGTGGGCAACCAAAAAACACCATTGTCCTTGGATAATCAAGGTAACTAGGTAAGGTAATAAAAGAGAAAAGAAAACCAATCTTGAGGGTCATATTCAATTTTATTCTCATCAAGCTTGTTACCATTGATTCCTCATATTCAAAGCTATTCTCATGGAAGAAATAACGCACAGTATAATTCTTTGCTTAACCTCTTAAGTCTCCAAAATCATCCATCATATAAAAAACTAAGTACAAAAGAAAAGAAGGGGAAAATGAGAAGCATTTTCATTTCATAGAATCAACACTAACATATCCAAACAAGTTCCTAAGCAAAGATGATTCATCTTTTGTTTGCACTTGTGATGATTGAAATGGCATTCATATTGATTCTATCTTTTGCAAATCCAATAAGAAAATTAGTGATCAAAGGGCTTGATCTCTTGAAACAAGGAAGAGGTCCATTGGTCACAAAAACAGTGGCAACAACAATGTTTGTTGTTTTTGGATCCACCATTTATACCATAACCAAAATCCAAAAGCGTTCAAGTGAGAGTGGTGGATTAATTAATCCAACTGATGAAGTTCTAATGGCACATAGACTCCTTGAAGCATCTCTCATGGGTAAATTAAATTTCCTGAAAAATATTATTTCTTTAATTTAATTTTTTGCCTTCTAATAATGTTTGTATATGTGTATTGATATCTGCTTAATTAGTTTCTTAAAGGTACACTTGGGAGGTTTAAATTAAATCTCATAAATTTCTCTCATTTTTTTTAAAAGAAAATACTATGGTTAAATAGCTTTTTAGACCTTTAAAATTAATAATTTAATGATTTCTGTCCTTATAAAAAAGAAAATATTGGTCACGGATCAAAATGTCTCAAAAGTAGGTAAAAGTTTTATTGGAGATAGGTACTCATATTTTAAACCGTAAATGTAAATTATTTAATGGGTTAAGTACGATTTTAGTTTTTAGGGGTTGAAAATTTTTTTCGTCCCTAACTTTTTTTGCTTACAAAATCGTCCATAAGGTTTAACTTGATTTTTGGTAAAATAAACGATTTTAAAACTAAGTTAAATCTTAGGAACGATTTTGTAAGCAAAAAAAGTTAGGGATGAAAACAATTTTTAGCCCCTACCTTGAGAACTAAAATCGTACTTAACCCTTATTTAATCTATATACATGATAATGAGATAAGTAGAGATTTAATTTATTTCACTTAATTGTGGAATTTTTTTCCCTTTTTACCAAAACAGTAAAAAAATAGAGGGATCACAACCATAAAATATAAATCAATGATTTTATATGTATTAAAAAATTTGTTTGACCTAAATTATGCCATAGACATGGTTCTTGGCAAGAAAAAGAATTTTGATATGCCACCAATAGAATAACATTGGATTGTTTGAAGAGGCTTCATATATATGTTATTAAGCTTCTCCTTAATTGGTATATTATTATTACATGATAACATAATACATTATGAATATATCATGAAATCATATGTTAAAATGAGGATTATTTTTGGGCAGGATTCTCTCTATTCCTTGGATTGGTGATAGATAGGCAACACTACTATACAAGAGAGATTTTTTCACTAAGAAAGAATTTGGAAACAGCCAAGAAGCTTAAATAATTATGAGAAGGGAGAGAAGGCCATAAATTATATATTAAAGTTTATTTGAAGATGTATCATGTTCCCTTGAATGAATGTTCAAAAATTTCATAATTGAATTTCAGTTTGATAAGTGTATATAATTATGTCCCATTGGTGTTCGTAGTTAATAATAATTTGATTTATTTTACTTTTAGAATCTAGTGTATATGAATAAGTTTCAAATTAGAAGATTTAGTTTAGTAATGTATGCGCTCCCATATTCATATTGCTTACTACTTGAAGAGTCTCAATCTTAAGACACCATTAATAATTCAATACGGAAATATTTGGTAATCAAAGAAAATAAGTTAAAAACAGCCATAACTTACCTTATTTAGCATTTATTAATTGTTGCGATAATTAATTAATGCTAAATAAGATAAGTTCTGGCTGTTTTTTTTGTCTACCTAGCATTACCCAATTCAATAATGTTAGAAACCAATATGGTTCCAGCAAAAAATCAGCCAAATATTTTTGGGTGAATTCAAAACCTCTACGTGGATGGTGTTTATACTAAACATTAGGATGTTTATTTTCTTTGTAAATTGAATGGTTCTGAATCAGTTTTCTGATTTATCATATTTTAAGCATTTGGAAAGAGAAGGAGGGTGAAGAGACGGAAGCTAATTGAATCAATTTCCGTGATTCATGTTGCAATAATACTGAACGTATCTCCTCCTAATTTGAATATGGTGAAACATTTAATAACCAATATTTTAAATCATAAATAAATAAAACTAATTACTATATTTATAATTAATTAAGTTGTTCCATTCTTGGTTGGTTTGGAGTTAGTTCCGTATACTTTCCCATAATTATATATTAATTAAACCACATTATAGCCACCAAGATCAAGCTCATATACACTCAATAGTATAACAAATTCAATATTATTTTTCCACCAATATATATAAGCATACAATAGCCAATTAAAAACAATAATAATGCTTCATCATGATTCTTGACCAACAAGATTCATAGCACAACACTTCATCAAATCTAAAAACAATAGGGAAAATGGCATAACCATAAACTTGTGATACTATAGGGACAAATAATTATAGATACCACTCATAATATTATTGTAGGTGGCCAAATGAGAATTTTAGGTAGATTTAATTTTTTTTTTTTTTTTTGGCTA
>NC_029791.2:2668233-2676543 GCF_000816755.2 Arachis ipaensis | reverse complement strand
TTCACCGGCGGCATCAATGGTGGAATACTTAGTGGCGGAGAAGGAAATATTGGTGTCACCGGCGCCGGCGGCAAAATAGGTGTGACAGGTGGCCCGGGGACCGGTTGTTGAATAGTTGTACACAAACCATTAATGCAAAAAGTTCCAAAAGGACATATGTTACCACATCGACCACAATTAAATGGACTTATATTTGTGTTTAGACACAACCGGTTACAACATTGGTAGTTAAATCTACATCTTATACCACATAAACCGCAGTTGTCTATGTCGGAACTCACATCGACACAAGTATTTTGGCAACAAAAAAGTCTTGGAGGAAACTCACCCGCACTACACACCCACGGCCGTTGTTGGCAGTTGGTGATGGGTGGCAATTGGTTTGGTGTTGATGACATTTTGGTAACTTGTTCATTGTTCACTTCTTTTGGTTTTGTGTTTGCCTCTATTTTGGTTAGTAATAGAAGCATCAATGTGAGAAGGGCTAAAGACTTTGATTTGGGATTCATGTTCAAGAATTTATTGGCATTGAGGTTAGGATTTGGAAGGTGTATTTATAGGTTTATTTCATAGGTAATGACAACTTAGTTGCTTGTCTAACAATGTGGGATCACATGTTTTTTCTTGCATGGAAGACTAGCATTGTCTCATGCATTGGGCGGTGGACGGTGTGTCTTGGAGTTACAATGTTACATCAATTGACTAACAAACATGATTTCATCATCAATTTATGTTTGGATTATATTATTACATTGAATCCCGCTAGCAAGTCAATGGAGTATTTGTACGATGTGTATAATGGACTATTTATTTGGCCTAATATGAGTTAAAAAATGAACATTTAGGATAAAATACTACTAATTTCTCAAACACAATACACTCATACTATCCAGACCATCCAGGTACTAGGAGTAATAAACATCTGATCTGAATCGACCCCCATTGTACACATTGCACAGATACTCCATTGGAGTAAAACTCGAACTCGCAACCTCTAGGTGACTATGAAGAGATTATGCCATTTGAACTATAACTCGTTGGCTCGGTTTAAAAAAAAAAAGATAAAAAATCATAGTTGTATTATTATATTTGTTATAATATTTTAGTGTCGTTTGATCTATATAGTGGTTTTCATTGATCTTACATGTTGATATAAAATTTTGTTGTTAGAAAAAATACATGGAACTAACTTTTAAGTAACCAATATTAGCTAAATTTTTTATTTGTTGTAACATTATTTTCTTAACCCTCAATTTTTAGAAAATTTAGGATTTAGAATTTAAAATTTAAAATTTAAAATTTATTATTCATAATTTAGAATTTAAAAAAAGTTAATTGATGTTGGCCACAAAAAATTAGTATATAAATACATGTGTTATTTAATTTGTTTTTAATAAATTTAATATTTTAATATATATTTCATATAGGCAGTTGATTTTTTTGGTAGATTTAGACTATATAACTTCAAATAATACATAAAGGTGTACAAAGAATGGGTGAAAGAATGAAAATCATGGAGAGGTTAGCTTTATGCTATTCATAACACATTAAGAAAATCGTTGTCCTAACACATCATTTTCATTCTTGTCATATGATTGTTGTATGCTTGGATTGCATTAATTAAAAGCGTGTATAGCAGCTTTAAGACTACTTTTGTGTTGATGGATCCTCAAAACAAGGCATCTTACAAGGGTAGTTAAGGCTTTTTGCATTGGCATGATGCTAAAGCTGTGTCATGAATGTCAATGCATGAACTATAAGCATGGGATGGTTATAGTAACACACATGAAATGGCAATGCATGCCTTAAGATAATGATCTCTAGAACATTCATTATAGATAGTATCCTATTTGGCATTTGCACAACTATGTTGTCTCATGTGATATTGACTCTATATTTTTGTCCTATCTTAAAGAAAGCAAAAGTATGGTTAATCTTGATTTGGTTTTAGTGAATATTTTAGAATGAGACCTAAAAAGCTTGTACAAAAATTTTATGTGCAAATCATCTAGAAGTTCTCTTTTTTAGGGGTGAGCACGGGTCAGTTGGTTCGTGTTTATGATAAAATTAGAATCGAACCAATCAAAATATAATTGGTTCGGTTTGGTTCAGATTTGCATTTTTTTGTACATGTATCCAAACCAAATCAAACCGATTAAGAACGGATTGTTTCGGATAATTAGGTGCTCGATAACTTTGAAATTCATGAAAAAAAACTAAATTTTTATTTTAAAAATTCAACAAGTACAATAAACATGTAACATTAATAGAAATAATCCAAACATGTTAAACACCAAATATATTAAAAACTAAACTCATTAAAATCAAAACATATTAATAATGAATAATCATTGTCTAATAAAAAAGCCATATATATTTTTTTATTTTTTTATTTAATTAATATATGATCGGATTTGTGGGTTGGTTCGGGTTCCGCACCCCCAAAACCAATACTCGAACCAATCACTAACAAAAACCATCAGTTTGGTTCGGATTGGATCCGATTACCCATTGATTTCAGAACTAATTTAATTAGTTTGGTTCGGATTCGGATGGGTAATCGGGTACCCGCTACCCGTGCTCACCCCTACTCTTTTTAGGTGTAATAGCCAATGAAAGTTGATTCAAGTCTTACATATTTTAGGTGTAATAAAAGCGTTTTACAAAGTCATATAATCACATCCGTTAATTGAATACATGTGTAAAACTACTTTACACTGACAGTGCATCAAAATTAAATTCTATTTTATAAAGATGCAAATTTGATTGTAAACCCTAAACTTTGAATAATATCAGTGCTTGAGAATCCATAGTTGAAGCATTTTTGTGGATGGACTTCAAAGGATCAGAACTAAATTTACAGAGAGATCAAAAAGGGAAAAAATGATAATAAATTAATAATATGGATAATTCTCAAAATGTGATCAAATTGATAACTTGATGATAGCACATAAACGTGTTAGAAGGATCATAACTTGATGTTAGAACTTAACAGCAATATCAAATGACAATAATAGATCAAGAAAAATGAAAAACTGGCATCATCTCAAACCAGATTCTAAAGAAGAACAATCACTAATATGGTCCTAAAAATACAGCACATACTCAATATATACATGCTTTATAACTAAATGTGGCAGGTTTCTGGCAAAGAAATGAAGAATTAGGTATATTCATACATCATGTCAAGCAATTTCATTACACAACGAGCACTTACAAGTCAACATTCAGCTCATGAGAGCAGTTATTACAGAAACAACATCGCCTTATCCCACTAGGTAGATAGGGTCGACTACATGGATCAAACGGCTACATGAGAGTAGTTATTACATATTACGAAGTCAAAAGACGGCGCAAAGCATAACAAAGCAACACAAAGCCACATAAAAGCAAGAACCTGCATACATAGCATACTTGCTTATTTGGTTCATTAAGGCACAACATAATGAAACTTAAAAGTAGCTTCTACCTAGAAGGTAGAAGAATGATTGTAGCAATGTTTGTTGTTGACATGAATAATGAAAACCTTGTTACTGAAGAACAAGGCATTCTTGTGTACCAGCTACCATGGCCTTGGCAGGACGAGCCTTTGATTTCGCTGCATTGACTTCCTCCTCGGAGGTTTCAGCCTTGACTTCCAACTCAAAAGAGGCAATGGCTTCAAAGATAAGAGCATTGACCTCTTCAAACCTCGCCTCAGAAAGCGAGACCTCTGCGAGAAGCCTCCAAGCATTGGCTTCGGATGCCTCTTCGTAATCCTTCTTCCTCTTCAGAACCATGTGGCCGCTAATCTCCCACACGGCAGGGTTCACTTGAGTGTCAAGAAGCTCAGCATCCACTTCTCCAAGAGCTTGTTTCTCTGCATAACACTGTTCGTCTAATCGCATCAATAATCTGAAAATTTTGGATATTTTTTCGAAAGATGAGTGATTATCGAGAAAGATTTGTACCTGTGGCAACAGAAAGACTTGTTTTCCAGAATCAGCAATAAGAACATTGTAAGGTATGTTGTTGTTCTGAAGGCAAATGCAAGCATCCGAAACAATGTTTGCCAAATCTTCCAGTGTATCACCACCCTCAAAGACGAGACCTCTAACAGGATACTTCAGGAGTTCAGAGATCTTCACGCCAGCGTTCGATTTGGCAATTTTCTTGGTTGGAGCCTTCTCAATTGGAAAGGGTGCAGCCAAGTAATAAGCCTGCACAATTCAAAATAAAAACCAAATTGCAATTCAATACTGACAGAATATGTAATCTCCAGTAAACAAATCTACATAACTACTAAGGTGTCATGCTAATCTTATGACGATAAGTAACCGTTACCTGGAAATGAAGATGGTTAATAGTGGCGAAAGCGCCCAAGCTGTTGTAACCCAGACGGAAATATGGATTTCCAGCTTCTGCTGCCATGTGAAGTGCAAGCAAGAAGCTCTCGTGATCAATCCTTTGCGGCAAGCACTCGAAAATCCGGGGAATCAGTAGCACATGCCCATACTCAATAGGACTCACCTGTTAAGAAAGACCATCACATATATAAAGTGTCTATCATATATATATAGTTTAATTAACCATCAAAGACATAAATTGAGCATAGGTTAAGAAAACATACATTGATAGCAACAAGGCTAGGAGAATTGTCAACATCAATTGGAGCATTTGGAAAGAACTGGACTTCCCCATCGTCGCTGGACTCGAATTGGAAGAGGAGCTCTTCCTGGCCAACTTTAGTGAAGTTGAACTTGTTCTGATCAAAAGGCTGCAGGACCTTGTCGACACGGAACTCAGTCGGCCTCTTCTTGAGGTGGCGTCCCTCGTTCAGCTGTGCAATGAAGCCGTACTCGCCCGGAATCACCTATACAGAAAAATCACAGAACACATGAAAACCAATCCCATATACATATCTATGCATCTAAAACTCTAAATTCTCGAAGCTTAAAAAGACTAACAGGTAACATCAGATCCCAAAATAAGAGATAAATTAAGAGAAGGAAGAAACAATCTGGACCTTGGTTTCGCAGGCAGTAACATCATACCGGAAAAGCCCTCTTTGCATACGTTCTTCCCACTGCCATCAAATGACTTCCAAATTTCAATGAACAAAAACAAGCTGCTAAATGCTAAGACTTTAAAAATAGGAAAAATCTTAACAAAAAACGAAACTTGAAGAACTAAATTACATAAGAAGACTTGTAATTGTAAATAGTTTTTCATGATCTGAAATTCAGAGTTCCACCATTACCTCCCCAAGAATTAGTGAATCCAAGAAGGACACAGGTGGCTCCCCACATTCTTGGAGTGCCAAGTCCTTCCCTTTAGCTTTCTCAAGCCTTTTGAAGGCATACAAAGGAAGCTTTGCCTCTGCTCAAAACCAGAAAACACAAATCAATCACAAACACAAACATAGCCCATAGGAAATTATAAGTTGCTTTAAATAAATCACAAGCACTTTTTTTTTTCAAAATTATAAGTTACTTTAAATAATATTAAGCTGATCCAAACACACAACATAAGTTATATACTCTAACCAAGTAACCAGAAAGAAAATAATACATGTTATATTCATGTACCACAAACATAAAACAATAATAACAAAAAGAAGGCATGATAGAAGAATTCCAAGTTCCAAGTACCTTGAATGCAGCAGCTTTTGAGGCAGTTACGACCGCATCCTCCAACAGGGCGAGTAGCCTCTCCACCCTCCTCTTTTTGATAATTAGAAACAACAGTAGGAACCCTCTTAATTCTCAACATCTTCTCTTCTTTTTTTTTTTTTTTCTTTTCTCTCACTCACAAAAAACACCCCAAACAAAGCAAACAAGAACAAGAAGAAGAAGAACACAAAGATCTCACTATATTTGCAGCTTAAGTTAACTTAGCAGAGGCTTAAGAAAAGAAGAAAAAGTAGCAGAAAGAAAGAAGCAACTACTCTAAGCAACTAAACTAGAAGAAGGAGGAGGAAGAAGAAGAGCCGCCACCAGCGAGGAAGAGGAGGTCGGAGGGGCTACCACCTTCAGAAGGCAGAGCACCACGCCCACCGTGCGGCGAAGGGTTGGATGTAACAACTACGCAACCCTTGCGTCGTACAGTTCGGACATGAAAGAGAACCCGAGATGCTCCGTGAATAGCCGTGATGTCTGCAACTCTTCTACCACAGGGTTAACACCCTCTCCGAGAATTTGTTATGCGAATGAATGAAAGCTGAGAATTTGAGAGGTACCCAACATGCAGAGGGATGGAAAGTTTCGAGCTTTGGAGTTTGGTGGATGGAAAGTGTGGTGAGCGGAATGCGTGGTTATATAGAAGAGATAAGAAGGGGAAAGAAATTGTCGAGAATTTGGGGCTGTGAATCAATGAATGAATGGGTTTTGTTTTGTTATGTGTGTGTGTGTTTTTGTGACTTTGTGTTTGTGTTTGCAACCAACTTACTTAACGTGGTGGCTTCAGTACTTCTCAAGGAACAATTGGCAACAACTATATTTTTTTTAGGGCCGTTACGTTACCAATAACATTTCTGTCAACTTCTGCTAACTCTTATTTATAACTGTATTTAATAGAAGTATCTTTGTGAATGTGTCTAATAAAAATATCTTTTTTATAGCTATGTTTAACAGAAGTATTTTTATAGATATATTTTCTAGATGTGTCTCTTTATATATGTGTTTAAAATATAATAATTAATTATCGTTGACAATAAATTGACAGATAATATATTGGTACCCTATATTTTTTCATATTTTTAAGTGTTTTACTAAATTATTATCTAATATCTTTGTGAGTATTTATGGGATAATTATTGCGTTTCTGTTTCTTAGAATCTTCTTTTAAATAAATAAAATAAGGAGATAGTTTTAATAAAGACATTAAAAATGTTTTTTTTTAAGATTCATTAAAAATATTTTTTTTTAAAATATTTATATGTGTCATAATATTACTGGATATTTTTATTAAATTGATTAATAATTTATTTTTAATAAACTAGATTAAAATTGATTTATTATAGCAATAATAATAAACTCAATTATTTGCATTATAATTATTAAATCCAATTTGATTCGATCGAATTATACAATCTAAATCGAATATCTTTAAACTTTTTGGTAAAAAGATAAATATATCCCTAATTTTTTATTTTGTAGACATTTAAATTCCTAAAAATTTAAAAATACAATTAAATCTCTAAAAAAATAGGTTTATTATTATTGTTATTGTTATAAAAAAAAATCGGTCTCATCCTAATTTGTTAAAAAAATTAAAATAACTGGTTCATTATTTGGTAAAATTACTAATATAATGCCAGGTTGAAAGCAATTAATATCATTAACTAATTAAATATTTGTGCTTTTATATGTCTGTGTTTTTTTATTTTAATTTGTGATTTATATAATGTTTTGTAACTTTCTTGTTATATATATTGGTAGCATAAAGAATTTTATATTATTGTTAATTTAAAAAGTTTGTATTGACTTTAGTTTACAATGCAATTACTACTACTTCAACAATTATACGAATTAGACAATAATGTAAAAGTTTTTCAGATTTTAAATTAAAAATAGAAGAAAATCATTAAAAACGTGAATACAAAATCCCCACATTTATTATTTGTTATTGAAATTATTAACAATTTTGAACTAGTATACAATAATATAATGAGTTGTAATTAACAATTATACTACATATATATAATCAACTATTAATAGTTATCATGTATAGAAATATGCATTTAATATTTTATAAAAAATATTATATTATTATAATATTGTAAATAAATTTGATTATTCTAATTATTACTTATTTAAAAATAATAGATTTTCAGTATATATAAATTGTTTTTGTATAATTAAATAGAGTGTGAAATTTAATTGGGTGATATAATATTTTAGAAAAAAGAGAGGAATAATTGATTATAAAAATTAGAGAAAAGGACAAATCGATCCCTGATTTTTTAGTCCGTGAATATTTAAATTTCTGAGAATTTAAAAATATATTTAAGTCTCTGACTTCTTTAAAATATAGACACATCGATCATTGAGTCTAATTTGTCGCATTTAAAAACTCTCCCATGTGTGTATCCGTAATGACCATATCTGAACACGAGGGATCGATATGTCTAGATTTTAAAAAGATTAGAGACTTAAATGTATTTTCAAATCTTAAAAGACTTAAATATCTGTCGATCAAAAAGTCAATGACCTATTTATCTTTTTTTTTCTTTAAATTATGTATAGATTCTGTTTCCATTCTTTATTAGTTAAAACTTAAAATTTAAAAATCATGTGCAAAAAATCAGATACTCAAAGATATGTTAAAATG
>NC_029791.2:2667163-2668184 GCF_000816755.2 Arachis ipaensis | reverse complement strand
TTAAATTATTGTGTGTGTTTTTATTTTAAAAATAAAAAAAATCTTATATGCTTTTGTATATTATTATTTCGTGCAGAACATAGGAACACAGCTACATATATTAGTTAAATACTTAAATTAAATTTGTGGCTATTTTTGTCCTTCCGTGTTTGAGATAAAGGTGCCAATGATGAGAAAATAAGAAGTTATGGGATTTCACACCATAAATTTATTAATCCAAATAATATTACTAACCCATTTACTTAGCTTTCTCCCTTTAAATTACCCTATAATTAAACCCTTTTTTTTTTCCTTTAACATGTGTTAAGTAGTTGCAATCATGCTATGGTCCGTTTGGGAAAATTTAAAAGTAATTTTTTTTAGTTTTTGACTTATAAAAAGTAGTGATATTAATGTCTGGTATAATTTTTAAAGTCAAATTATAACTTTTTAAGAAACTATTTAGGAGTTTATAGAGAAGTTAAAAAAAATGACTTCTCTCATAATACTTATACTTTTCATCATATTTCTATAAAATAAGTACTTTTAGAGTTAAAAATCCAAATACAAAATAACTTATTTATAAGTTACTTTTAACAGAGTCATTTATTGTTTAAGTTATTTTATCAAAAAGAAACTTAATTAAGTTGGTTACTCAAACTGTGTCTAATTACTGTACTAATTTTTTTTTCATTATTCATTATAATAAGGAATTCAACATCACCATCAAATTATTTTCTACAAGTCCCAAAAACACCCATGTAACTTGGACTTGGAGAAGAAGAAAAGAATAATGCGTTGTGAAAAATACACGTAAATATGTTCAAACTCGCTAATATTATTGTACTAGATAGAGCAATGGTTAATTATTGGTTATTAATTTATTATTCATATAATAAATTTATGTGGACCTAAAATAATGTCGTAGTGATGATAGTGTATGGCCATGTACACGTGAATTGTGATCACAAATGAGTGGCAACCTATAACTCACGGAAGTACCAGCAAATATTAAATAACAATTTAAATTTAATTGAATAAG
>NC_029791.2:2661467-2666971 GCF_000816755.2 Arachis ipaensis | reverse complement strand
TCCCCCGCTTTATAGAGATAAAAAATTTGCATACTTTTTACAAATGTATTTAAAAATCATTTTTCTACCGTATAAATTTTATAATTTTATGCTAATTGAATTTTTTTGACCTTTTTTTCTATTTAAAAATTAAAGAAAGAATCAAAATATAAAAACCAAATTTTATTCTGATTTTTAATATTTTTTGAATAATTGTCCACATATATTTTAAAAAACTAATTCATAATTATAGAAAAAGTAATACATTTTATCAAATAAAATTAATCTTACAAAAAACTCAATATCCTTGTATTTTTTATTAAGTAAAAATCCTGTATTTTTTATCAGCTAAATAAATTTTAATTTTTTATTTTTTATATTGTTCGTAAATTATTTAAAATATCGAAATCTACTGTTTTCGGCTCAATTTGATCAAGTCATAATAAACTTTAGAAATAGAATTTTAGAGGTGTATATATAACATATTTGATCTCATTTATATAAATTTGATCATTTTATCTTATTTTTTAATTAGTTGGAATATAATTAATATTTAAATTTGAATATTTGACTAATAAAATAATTTTTTTATATTTATTTATAAATTAAAAAATTTTTTTTGTCAAGTGAATTGGACAACCTTTAATTTTAAGTATTACACTCATATATTACACACTCATATACACTATATGAATACATTACTAATATAGGTTTTATATTTTTCATTGAGGATTCGAACCTAAATGCAGCTCCCAACAAGACAGGTGATGCTGCCATTGAACCAAGGCCTCGACTGCGTAATCGGAGGTTCAAATCTCCCTGTCTTAAAAAAGAAAAAGAAAACCCCGAAAATGAAGGGCCTGAAACTTGGTGAAAAAAAATCTGCTTAGAAATGGTGATGTCTTTGACCCCACAAAGCACGAAGCAGAGAGTTGAGTGATCTATCGTCAACTCCACGTGATGTGTGCGTCGTACAATTTGCGTGCTATCAATATCATTGGGCCCAAAATAATAATAAAAAATAAGTAAAAAAAATGAAATAATTAACGTGTTAGTTGAGAGATTAATAATAGACTCTTAAATAAAAGATAAATTTATGATAGAAAATATCATAAACAAAAAAAAAATAATTAATTTTTTTTTATTTTGGCGTAACATGAGAGAATTTAATTAATAAACTATAACTCAAATTGTATAATCTCTTTATATTCATTTAAAAATTACATATTCAAATCTCACTCATAATTAAAAAAAAAAAATACGAGAGAATTTAATTTATAGCAGAATAATATCTATAGTTAATTCTTCTAAGTACATAAATACTTTTAATTAACGATATTTTGAGCTTAAATTTTGAAAATGTTAAAAATTTTCATTTCTTAATTAATTTTATATAATCTCAATCAAGTCATATTAGGTTAATTAAATATTTTTAAATAATAATAATTCAATTGAGTTTTTAATGCATATAAAAAATTTTTATTTAAATATTGCGTTAGCTCATAAGCATATATATTATAGAATAAATTATTATTTGTATCCATAAAAGATATAGACTTTGACAAATGTACCTATATAAAAATAAAACGACAATTGTAACTAAGGAAGATGATCTCCTTGTGCCAAGAGTAGCGTCCGTTAGGGTACTCTTGGCAAACGAAAACTATCTTCCATAGTTATAATTGTCGTTTTATTTTTATATAAGTACATTTGTCAATGTTTGTATATTTTATAGTTACAAATGGTAATTTATTCTATATAAATCTGATTAGTGCTGTTTTGAATAGAATGGGAATGAAAATGGCATGGACGACAATGATTCATGATGTTTCAATGTTTCATGGGGTGGAGAATGAGAAGAAACAAGAACCATGGAAATTAATTAATTAATTAAATAAAATAAAAAGGATTCAGGATTCGGAATCAACAGAAGAATCATTCCTTTTGTAAGAAACCCACACCTTTGTCTGCTCTCTCACACTGATTGCATCTTCTTTATGTCTATTTATTTATTTATTTGTTGCCATCAATCTAAATGCAACTTGAACTATTTCTAGGATTGGCCAATCAATTCAAGAAAGCTCATCAAAAAGAAAAATATATAATGATTTAGTCAAAAAAGACGACCTTTCCTTGTATGTAGTGAATCCAAATTTGAATGGAATTACCCAATTAGAATATTAATTAGATGCTCAAGTTCCATCACCAAACTCCACTAAAATAAAATAAAGATTAAATCTGATTTATTTATATTAAAGATTGTTTTTATGAAATTATTGCTGAATTAGTGCTAAATATTTTAAAAAATTGGCCGTCATGGATATATTTGATACAATTCAAAAAATTTTGAAATAAATTGAAACAAAATAAAATTTAGAAGTATTTTTAAAATTTTTAACTTTTAACAAAAACAAAAAATTATACTTTACCCTAAAATAAATAATAGAGACTAGTTTTTAGTATATAAATATAAATATAAATAAATATTTAATATTTAATTGTGATATAAAGAAAAATAATTTTCGCATTTACTATCTTAATAATTCTAATATAATTTGCTAAATAAAAGAGGAACGTTCATACATAGTAGAAAAATTAAGTGATTAGGTTAGGAGATAATAAAAATTAATCAACAATCTGTTAAAAAATATACATTTAAAAACACTATAACATCTAAATTTAAGCTAGTTAGTTATTAAAATTTTAAATTGTTTTCCTATATTAATCCAAAATTAATTTTATATTCCAAACACACTCTATATTTTACTAATATTCTTCTTTAGCAGCCAAACTCCAACCTTTTGCAAATGGCAGCCACCACTTTATATAATTTCCATAAAATTATAATATATATAGTAATTCTTAATAAATAAGATTAACCCGAGATGAATTTCTAATTCATATGTGAATTAATATTTAATAAATACCAGTAAGGTACTACTTTACTCCATAATTAAGCTACTTTTTTAGGGATGGTTTATTTTGATCTTTTCTAACTACCAAGAAAATGATATTCCACGGTAGAACACTACGTAGCGTTTGATGGAAAAATAGAGACGGAAAGACTGAGACTCAGAGACAGAAATTAAGACAGAAATTGAAATAAATTTTAGTATTCTGTTTGGTATAAAGTGGGAGACAGAAATTGAAACAAGAATAAAATTCTAATTTAATTTGTATAAAAGATAAAATTAGAATGAATTAATTGAAATGAAGATATTTTAGGTATAAAATGTTATTAAAGTTTCAATCTCTATCTCTAAAAATTTTAGTCCCATGTGTCCCTACGTTTTGGAGGTACTAAAATACTGAAATTTTAGGGACTAGAGATAAAAATTTTAGTACCAATCTCTGAATCAACAAATATGATACTGAGTCTCAATCTCTTAGTCTCTGTCTCAATACCTCAAAATAAACACTACCTAAAAGTCTAGAACTAATAATTATTTATTTATTTATTTTTTGGAGAGTTTAAAATATGAGAACAGTTTGTGAAAAATGACAACAGCCAAAGAAGTTTCGTAGCAGTTTCATATATAAGGCCAAGTAATAGTTTCTATACACTAAAGTTAAGGGCCGTGATAATTCCACATTGACCAAAAATAGTTTCTACACTTTTTAGTATTCATAGTCAAAATGATTTTTTTAAAATGATTTATTTGTGAATTTGATTTTCAAAAGATCAAACACTTAATTTTAAGTTATAATAGTAAACTAAATTGGTCTTTTCGCTAATTAAATAATAATTTGTCAAAATAATTATATTTCGTACATCATTGAACTAATGAAAAGATTAATCTAATTCACAGTTGTATCTTTCAAAAATAAATTTTAAAAATTTGAGCTTTTAAAAACTAAATTAATTTTTATACATATTTGATATTCTTGATTCTCGATGCATGTAGTTATGAACATAGACTCTGAGTTGAGGCAGCGACCAAATGTTAATTTAAGAAAATAAAAAGTGGATAATGATGCATTTGGCAACATATAGAACCATAATCAGATATTGACTTCTTTGGAATATACCTTAAAGTTTTGAAGTTTAAAAGATTGTGATAAGAAAAGTCTTGGGATATGCAAATGAGAAGTCTGGTCCTTTAGATCATTCTTTATTTAATGACCTAAAACTGAAAAAAAAAAACTGAAAAATATATTATTATTATTATTTATTTCCCACAGTATCTCCGATTCCGATTCTCGACAGGTTAAAGACTAATATACCGCTATACTAAGCTCTATTTAAGGATTTGTCTGGTCAATGAGTTGCTGCATACAGAAGGCGAAATTTAAACTTCCAACACTTGTTTAAACGGACTAGTGAGTTAACCACTAGACCAACCTAACTTGGTTTTATTATTATTATTATTGTTATTATTATTATTATTATTATTATTATACACTTATGCACGGTACGTAAAACAAAACAAGTGAAATAAGAAGAATCCTCGACCAATTCATAACGTAGAATAATATTCCTGGTGTAACTTTCCTCGATCCCTTATAATTCAATCCCGTTTTCTAACACTGTTTTTCTATTTGTCTCACTTATGAGTGAGCTAGGGACTGAAAAAAAACCGTATTTCCGAAATAACAGTAAAATTTCATTAACAGTCCTCGACTTAATTAAAAAAAAAAACCAGTTCCTAGAGTAACAGAAAGTTCTATTAATAGTACACGACAAAATCCAAAAAGAGATTTGTATTACTATCCAAAACGTTATATTTCTTGAAACTTCCATCGGTGTAACCAATAACCACATACTCTATTTTTCTTTCCCTGTTAACTTGTACGTACTCTTTATAAATAATAAAATAATAACTAACCTCGAACGTACTATTCCAGCCACTTTCATATACATATAAGGAGGTAACGGAAGATTAAAATAACCACGAGGAAGTATACTTTTTTAGGTTTCCCTTCTTCCATTTGGGATAAACTTGTGAGAAAAGAAAAATTCTTTTTTTCATTAACATACAGGAAATAAACATTTCTACATTTATAACTGAAGAGTTTCAAATACATTCTAAGTTATAAGAATATGAAAAAAACCATTTATATTATAATTTATTATTCGTGAGAATATAACATCATATATTGTTCTTGTGATTAGATGGATTTTTTACAATTACGGTAAAAAGATTATTTATTTTATTTAAAGAATTTTTTTCCAAAAACCAAGTTACGAGTTTTCAGTTTTGGAACAAAATAAAACCAGTACTACGGGTTTGAAAAAAAAAATATTACTACGAGTTTGAAACAAGTTCCATCCTGATTGTAGAAAACTAAAACCCGGGTAACTTATAGAGAGGTCGGGTTAATACTCAGGTGGTTAGGTGAAAAAGTCGGGTGAATGTAGAAACAATTATAAGATTCAGAAATTAAACCCAAAGGGATGGGTTTATTCCGGGTTATTATATTTCGGGTTTCTCGAGATTGGTTGGGTATTGAGGTCAGGTTTTTTTTTTTCTTTGGTTGGGTATTGAACTTATTTCACGTACTGGTTTTTGTTAATCACATAAAAG
>NC_029791.2:2651349-2655703 GCF_000816755.2 Arachis ipaensis | reverse complement strand
GATTTATTTATATTAAAGATTGTTTTTATGAAATTATTGCTGAATTAGTGCTAAATATTTTAAAAAATTGGCCGTCATGGATATATTTGATACAATTCAAAAAATTTTGAAATAAATTGAAACAAAATAAAATTTAGAAGTATTTTTAAAATTTTTAACAAACTTCAAAAACAAAAAATTATACTTTACCCTAAAATAAATAATAGAGACTAGTTTTTAGTATATAAATATAAATATAAATAAATATTTAAGCATATGTTGTGATATAAAGAAAAATAATTTTCGCATTTACTATCTTAATAATTCTAATATAATTTGCTAAATAAAAGAGGAACGTTCATACATAGTAGAAAAATTAAGTGATTAGGTTAGGAGATAATAAAAATTAATCAACAATCTGTTAAAAAATATACATTTAAAAACACTATAACATCTAAATTTAAGCTAGTTAGTTATTAAAATTTTAAATTGTTTTCCTATATTAATCCAAAATTAATTTTATATTCCAAACACACTCTATATTTTACTAATATTCTTCTTTAGCAGCCAAACTCCAACCTTTTGCAAATGGCAGCCACCACTTTATATAATTTCCATAAAATTATAATATATATAGTAATTCTTAATAAATAAGATTAACCCGAGATGAATTTCTAATTCATATGTGAATTAATATTTAATAAATACCAGTAAGGTACTACTTTACTCCATAATTAAGCTACTTTTTTAGGGATGGTTTATTTTGATCTTTTCTAACTACCAAGAAAATGATATTCCACGGTAGAACACTACGTAGCGTTTGATGGAAAAATAGAGACGGAAAGACTGAGACTCAGAGACAGAAATTAAGACAGAAATTGAAATAAATTTTAGTATTCTGTTTGGTATAAAGTGGGAGACAGAAATTGAAACAAGAATAAAATTCTAATTTAATTTGTATAAAAGATAAAATTAGAATGAATTAATTGAAATGAAGATATTTTAGGTATAAAATGTTATTAAAGTTTCAATCTCTATCTCTAAAAATTTTAGTCCCATGTGTCCCTACGTTTTGGAGGTACTAAAATACTGAAATTTTAGGGACTAGAGATAAAAATTTTAGTACCAATCTCTGAATCAACAAATATGATACTGAGTCTCAATCTCTTAGTCTCTGTCTCAATACCTCAAAATAAACACTACCTAAAAGTCTAGAACTAATAATTATTTATTTATTTATTTTTTGGAGAGTTTAAAATATGAGAACAGTTTGTGAAAAATGACAACAGCCAAAGAAGTTTCGTAGCAGTTTCATATATAAGGCCAAGTAATAGTTTCTATACACTAAAGTTAAGGGCCGTGATAATTCCACATTGACCAAAAATAGTTTCTACACTTTTTAGTATTCATAGTCAAAATGATTTTTTTAAAATGATTTATTTGTGAATTTGATTTTCAAAAGATCAAACACTTAATTTTAAGTTATAATAGTAAACTAAATTGGTCTTTTCGCTAATTAAATAATAATTTGTCAAAATAATTATATTTCGTACATCATTGAACTAATGAAAAGATTAATCTAATTCACAGTTGTATCTTTCAAAAATAAATTTTAAAAATTTGAGCTTTTAAAAACTAAATTAATTTTTATACATATTTGATATTCTTGATTCTCGATGCATGTAGTTATGAACATAGACTCTGAGTTGAGGCAGCGACCAAATGTTAATTTAAGAAAATAAAAAGTGGATAATGATGCATTTGGCAACATATAGAACCATAATCAGATATTGACTTCTTTGGAATATACCTTAAAGTTTTGAAGTTTAAAAGATTGTGATAAGAAAAGTCTTGGGATATGCAAATGAGAAGTCTGGTCCTTTAGATCATTCTTTATTTAATGACCTAAAACTGAAAAAAAAAAACTGAAAAATATATTATTATTATTATTTATTTCCCACAGTATCTCCGATTCCGATTCTCGACAGGTTAAAGACTAATATACCGCTATACTAAGCTCTATTTAAGGATTTGTCTGGTCAATGAGTTGCTGCATACAGAAGGCGAAATTTAAACTTCCAACACTTGTTTAAACGGACTAGTGAGTTAACCACTAGACCAACCTAACTTGGTTTTATTATTATTATTATTGTTATTATTATTATTATTATTATTATTATACACTTATGGAAAATACACTAATTGTTTTTGGTCATGCACTTTATTCAAGTTATGGGTTGGTTTCTTTTTTTTTTTGGACTGGAGTTATGGGTTGGTTAGAGCTCTTTGGGCTTTATATTATTGGGCCTTATTTGGGTAGGGAAACCCAAATTAAAGACTTAGAATATTAACAAAGATGTAAGTGGGCTGAAAAAGTGGATTGGTGGACTCATAATTGGGCTGGAGAGATATTCAATGGGCCCAAAATCAAAAGATGTTAGTCCTACCTTGAACAAAGTTTGAGCATCATTATAAAAAAAAAAGTTTGGGCATCATGACCAAAATAAAACAAGGTTTTGACTTTTGAGCATTGAACCAAAAACCTTTTTTTAAGAAATTTATTTTATTTATTAGAAAAATGGCATTAACATTTTTTAGGTAGATTAGTGTTCTTGTTATATACTACAATATAAGAGTGCTTATTATTTAATATTATATTTACCAAAAAAAGTATAAGAATATTGAATCTTACATAAACTTTGAGAAGTCAATATTTACATCTTTACAAATAAAGGACATACAATTACTTTTTTTCTTAAAAAGAAAAGAGTGTTCAAATAGGGTTTACCTTCTTCCCTTTGGATTTTTTCATATGAAGGAGCACCAATAAAATTAGAAGGCAATGGAGGAATATACATATACTTTCACCGACCTTATCATGCAAGCTCCAATCAATAATAAAATAATAAATATTTCTCATGCATGTTCAATTGTCCCTTTCTTTTTATCTCATACACCAATAACCAATGTGGCTACCTTCAAAGTTCTTTATATTGCAAAACCTATCATTATGTTTAGAGAAAAACCTAAAACAGCACATGATAATTATCTTGAAAGACAATGAGATCCTTGACCAAAAAAAAAAAATTAATTCAGCTCCTGACAATTACTTTAAAATGACAATAAAGCCTTTATGCCAAAAAAAAGTCAGGGATCGAGTGAGTATTCACTCTGTTTATCTTTTTGTCACAATCTTTTGCCCTAACTTAATATTCCCTAGCTCCTTTCAATGTGGTCCTTATAATAAGATGCAATACTTAACCAGCTCCTAAGAAGAATAAAGTGAACAAAACAAAATGCATGGCACATATAATGCTTGCGTGATTCATTTTTCTAACACTCAAAAAACTTTGGTTAAAAAAAAATAATAGAGAAAACTGGTTTAATTATTGGGCTGTATTGAAAAATTAGGTTTAATTATTATATTAGTTTTTATAGTTTTACTAAATTTTTAATTAGATTTTTATATTTTTTTTTCAATTAAATTTTTAAACCATCTTTAATTTTGTAATTAGATTTTTTTTAGTGTAAAAAATGTTAAAGTTAACTGAATATTTTTTTGTAAATTAAATATATTTATAATTAAGAACCTAATTAGATCTTTGATCACATATTTTTTTAAAAAATATTCTGTTAATTTTAATATTTTTAACATAAAAATAAACTAATTATAAAATTAAAAATAATATAAAAATATAATTAAAAAAATATATAGTACCTAATTGTAAATTTGGTGAAATTATAAATAATTAAATCGAAAAACTATCACGTAACAAAAATATGAAAATCTTTTGCAACATAATTATTTAGAGAACAAAAACTTTATTTTGTAGCTTGCAACAATTAGTGATCATAGCTAGTGTTAAAGAAATTGCAGCCTTTAATTTTTTTCTATTCAAATAAATAATTAACCAAAGATATATTTCATTATTATATTCTCAAGTTCAATAACATGAAACTTGTAACACTGAACTACCTTGCTGCCTATTAATTAGGTTAGAACATGAAAATCAACTTTATTCCATGTGTAAGTAGAAAATTTCTTATGTGCTCATAGAGCAAATTATAGTAGCTAAAATCTCGATTTAACTCTTAAAATTTTTTGATATTATAATTTTAAATGAGTCTATCAATTTTACGAAATTTGTACTAAATCTGACGATTTTACGATTTAAATCTTGTTAAGATTTTACATTTTATATTCTTAATTTACTTTGTCAATTTTACGTAAAATCTCAATTTTTTCTACCTTAGCAAATAAATATGTTTAGTTTGAGTCATTTATTTTGCCAAATTGGAATTAGTTTTTATTTTGTCGAAATTTAAATTACAAATAATAATAAAGTTTTTTTTTTTGGTGACTAAATAATAATAG
>NC_029791.2:2637967-2651344 GCF_000816755.2 Arachis ipaensis | reverse complement strand
GTTAATTAAAAAATAGATCTTTTCAATTTTTTTTCAATTGAAAAAGTTAAATATGATCTTTAATTTTTTAATTTTTTTTTATATATTTTCTCTTAGTTTTATCTATAAAATGTATGGTAAAAGATTACACTTTAACCTCTCAAGTGAGAAAAAAAAATTAAGAGGAGTTGCACTGCTAATTAGATAAATAACAAAAAATTAATACGATTAAAAGATAAAAGTAGCAAAAATTACTAAAACCAGTGGTAATTCACCATCCATAATTTTTTTTTTTCAAATGATGTTGTTTGTTGTCAAAATGTCAATTACAAAAAAGATGTGTCAAGAGTTTTCTCAGAATATCCAAACACACCCACAAAGGTGTTTGTTATTTTGTCTCAGTGAACACATATACATATAAGGAATGCAAACGACAACTTCCACCATTTGTGTCTCTTCTTCCTTCCCCTCATTCATTCCCACATTCATTCATATATAAATATATGTCCAAAACCCTTCAATTCAATGCTTTTTTCTACCACTTATTCCCTCTAGAACCTTTTATTCTCTGCCACTATTTTCTCACATTCACCAACACAAATCAAACCATGATCAAAGAGTTTATGAAATCTCAAGTTATGGTTCTCATTGTTCTTGCTCTTCTTCTTGCAATCACACCCTTGTTACCTTCTTCTCTTAGACCTACCTTTTTGTACTTCATCTTTAATGTTCTCATCATTGCACTTGGAGCTGAAGCTGGTCTTCTTTCTGCTTTTTCTAAGCCTATAGAAGACAGAAAGCAGCCACCCCAAGAAGCAGCCATAGCTGAAAAAAGGGAAGCTTCAAGCATTGTTGTTCTTAATGGAAGTGATGTCTCAGAACATAAGGAAAAGAAGCATAGTATGGTTGTTGATGAGGGTGTGATTAATAATAATAGTGAAGTAGATAAGGTTAAAGAGTACATAGGAGAAGCTGATGAAGAAGTCATGGTCATGGAGATTGAGGAGGAGGAACTTGAAATGGAAGAAGAGATTGCTGGTGTTAATGGCCAAGAGCTCTTTGCAAAAGCTGAGGCCTTCATTGGAAACTTCTATAAGCAGCTGAAGATGCAAAGAGAAGAATCTTTGGTTTATTAGGCTGTGTTTGGTTAGTGTTTCAAAATGTAAATACAGAAGTAATGTCCTTAGTTTTTTTTTCGGACAAAAAATTGAACAAGTTTTTCGTTTAAGACGGAGATATTTTAGTTGTTTCTGTACATGTTTCTTTCTCTAAATAGATTTGTATCTTTCGATATTTATATATTTCTATTCTGGGACAGTAAGACGATAGAATCGTATTATCTTAATAGATTTAGATGATATCATTATCCATGCAACTCTAACTTCTAACCAAAATTATCTAACAATTAATCCAACATTTTGAATCAAATCAACCACTTTTTAACATAAGTTATTACCACAAAGTTTAAGCAACTAACTCAATCATAAAAAGCTAGTTTATATGTGATTTGGTTAAATTTAAGAGTGATTTTGACATCACTAATTGTACTTTAGGACCCCCCTACCAAAATTACATAATATATTACAAAAAGCTTGTTGGAGAAAGCAAATGGATGCATATTATTCAGTGTTATCCAGAAGAATATCTAAAAAGTGTTGCTTCAAGCCAAACAATAATGCTTTATAGACTATAGAGGCAGCTGCATATAAAGTAAACAAGATGATGGGTTAACTTTGACAGAGAGGTCATGCCTTATCTTGATTATACACCTGTCAAGAATCATTCAGTTCAAAATCCATTTTTATCAGTATCAATATTATGATTATGAACACTGTTGTTGACTCAAATTGATGGCATTTCCATTCATGTTAACCTTAAACTAAGAATAATCTGTTGGGGATCCATGTTTTGTCTGAGTTTAAGTAGTAAAAACATTAGTACAAGACATTTTTTCTTGCTTGAATTTTTCCTTCTTTATATATACATAGACAAGTGAGGATCAAATGACACTGATTAAATTTCAGTAAAGTTATATAGTTCATAATTTTTTTATAGAATATATATTTTATCAATTTAATTATTGAATCACAATAATATATCATGAAAATTATCTATAACAAATTCAACAAAATCAAATATTGTTAAACATGAAATTGAAGCAGTACAAATATAATTTCTCTTACACTACATAAAATTAGATTAGAACCACTTAGTAAATTCACCTACCCTTTTCTAAGCTGATGTTAATATATAATCTCTTACAAGTAATAAGAATGCAGATTTCATTCTCTCTTAATTAAAATATATAAAGGTATTGCGTACACATCATATTTTGGTGGTGCTTGTTGAAAAATTATATATATGTTGGTGTTTTCTTAGGGATCAGTAGCCTAGAGTGCTCACTCAGAATTTCATTTTTATAAGATAATTATTCTTAGTTTTTAAATACTTTTTCTTTCTCATAATTAAGGCTGATGTTGTGTCTTTTAGCTTTTGATTTGTGTGATGGCAAAGTCATCAATCAAAATCAAAATTAAGATATTATTTTGCCTTTATTTTTGAACTATGAAATTCCATTATTGTTTTGATATGTGGCCTTCGTGTGAAGTGAGAGGAGAGGGGTCCATACATGAAGAGGATGCTTGTGAAGATCCTTATGTTATTGTTTTATGGTTTATTCCCACCAATAATATTCCTCAACACCAACCAAGTTGGGTTGGTTTAGTAGTTAGCTCACTAGTCCGCTTAAGCAAGTGTCGGGGGTTCGAATCGATTTTAATCGATTCTTAAAAAGTTCTGCTAGGTCAGGTAATTTTACAATTTTATACTTTACATATTTAATTTCCTCTTTCGATTTTATGTAAAATCTAGATTTTCTTTACCTTAGATTTCATAACCTACTCTGGCATGTTATTGTAAGAAGTATTTTCCACCATTCAACTATCCAAACAATATAAACCATTAAATTTCTTTGAGCTCCATTCCAAACCACTGAAAACCATACCATAAACAAGTGAAGGTAAAAGCTTTTATGCTCAAGATTGAAATTTTGATCCTTCCAATCAAACATGTATAACTGTGCAGTTCAAATACTCAATCTGTGTTTGCAGAGTAATCAGTAGTAGGAGTCTACAGACACAGTGAGATAGAATGACAAAAATGAGTGTAGTGTGCAGGCAAAAAGAAAAGGTGCTTGCGTGTAAAGAGAATTATTGTGTGCAAGCAAAGTCCACTGAGTAATCTTGTATTCTAGTAAGAACAATGAACAAAATTTCTGTCACAAAAATATGCATGGAATTGCCTATCATTAAACTAAGAAAACCTTCAGTTACGGTCAATTAGTTCTCATTTAGTTAAATGTACAAAATTGCTGTAACATAATGTGCATGAAGAGAAGGGCATCATACAACCCTTCAATTTATAATGAATTTTAGGTTAACACTTTACACATTTCATATTGTGATCTAGATTCAAAGATGATTACATTCTTGTAAGGCTTGAATCATTAGAGAAGCTGCAGAGTTTTCTGCGTCCCTCACTCGCGACCTTCTCTCGCCTGTCATCTGGAATGTACCTTCTGTAGTTGTTACCTGAACGGAGCAGACAAATTTCCTTTGATGTGGTTGACCTTCAGTGCTTGTGATGCTGTGAACCATTGCAGAGGATCAAGAAGTTAGTTTACAAGGAAGAAGCAAAGTTTGACATATATAACTCCATTGATAGAACAAAATAAAATTAACAAGACTGAAATCAGAAGAAAAGAAAATGCATCCTTATGAATTTACATACCTAAAAACTGGTTTAGACCATTTTTTCTTCCCACAAAGTTCATTTAACTCATGTTTTGCAAATTCAATCTCAAGGGAACCATCCACTCCAGCAGAAAATTCAAGCATACTAGTATTTGCAGGGAATGAATTTGCTATCTTATCCAAGGCAAGCTTGGCAGCATCAAGCTTTGCAAGGTCCTTCTGATCGGATGAAGCCGACGTCACAAATTGTCCATCGACATGGATGCTCGCAATGGTTTTGCCATCATTCCTCCAGTACTTGATGTCGACCTGTTTCCCGTTCTTTTGGCAGAGTTCATAGAGCATTGTCACTGGTTGGGGTTGTTGTGAGATGATGTCTGGTGTGACCAATGGCTCCAGAAGACCTCTAATTATCTTCAAACAATAACAATTAATTCTCCACAGAATAACCACAAAAACAATGATTATGTCAAATATACAAACAAATGTATCAGCCAAAACAAAGCAGTTCCTTAATATGGCTTCCTGACCTAGATGAAAGATCATAAATTCAAACAGCTTGTAGTAACTAATTTATAAATGTAATAATAAAATCCCGAAAACCAATGCAGCTACTCATCTGTCCAATGGAATGAAATAATAAAAGAGTAGACTCCCATTTTCGACCATGAAATATTTGAGCACAGACAATTCTAACCATAGATGTAAATTAACTTGATATGCATCAAAGGTTGGATTAGTATGACAAAACTACTCAAAACATTTGACAAAACTCCCTAATAAACTACTAATTTGGATAATTTTGTTGAACTAACCCAATCTTTGACAAGTATTAAGCTAGTTAACATCTTTCATGGTTAAAAATGGTAGTTTATTTAGTAATAGAAACCAAATTTCTTCCATTGTAAAGTGTAAATTAATCACACATTGATTGTAAATTAATGCAGCTATTCAATGGTTAGATTGATGAAATGAATCAAATCATAAGAAGTTATTCAACAGTACAAGTCAGCAAAGCACGATTTGTTCCAAGATGTATATATAAACCATAAAACCAAGGTCAAAGGGGAATCCCTAGCAACATGTTTGTTCTATCAAAAAGGATCCAAGGTAGATTGAATGGGAAGGTTTCTATTCTATTATATCCTATTGGAGCCAAACAAAATGCGGAACACTGAAGATCAACTACATAGTAATTTGTGATTTAAACAGCTTATACAGAGATCTATACCAGCCAAAATTTTTGAAGGTTGAAATCAACATCCACATACACCGCACCAGCCACAGACTCCAAAATATCAGCAAGAACCTTAGGAGCTTTCACTGATCCACCATGAGCAACCGAATCGCCTTCTTCAGCTACTGCTTCCGCAAACTCTTGAATCTACATTATACATGACATCAAAATCATCACAACACAGTAATACATATATAACACGAAGCTAGTGTAAGCAATGCATTGGATCGGACCTTAGGAAGGAGAGTGGGAGAACGGTGGCGGAGGAAGCTGTGGAGGCGGTGGCGGACGGAGAGGCGGGCGAGGCGGTCGGTGGAGACGTTGGCGGCACGGAGGAGGGAGAGGTGTTAAGGTTGGAGGGAGGGGTAAGTGAGGAAGAGGTGATTGGAGAGTGAGTTTGACAAAACGGCGTCGCCGAGGAACTCAAGACGTTCGAAGTTTTCGTATTGGTGGAATGAAGAGTGGGTTAGTGCGTCTTCTAGAAGCTTCTTGTTTCGAAAAGTGTAACCTATTATGGTTTCAACTGCTTCTACGTTCACTTCCACATTCATGTTAACACACTCTTTGCTTCACTTGCCTCTCAGGGAGAAGAAGAAGAAGAAGAAGAAGAAGAGGAGGAAGAAGCAGAAACGAAAACGAAAACGAAAACGGAAACGGAAACGGAAACTACCGATGATGAGTTATAATCTCTCTGCCCCGTTTAAGAACCAATGAACCATATGTCAGTTGGCGTTATCCTCAGATTGACGCCACGTGTCATTAAAAGTTTCTTGTACATTAAAGATGATGTCATTAAAAGTTTCACAGATTTAGAGTCAGAACTCCCAAGTTGATAATAAAAATCCTTAAATAATTTAAAAAATTTAATTAAACTTTTAATCATTAATGTCACGTAAAAACAATTGCATTTTCACCAAAATTTAATGTGTATTGTGATAAGAAAGAATTGAATGTCCATTTTTGAAACTGGGCGGCTAATATTTCCTATATACAAGGAATAGTTTTTCAAGGCATATTTAAATTTAATGAAAGTTAAAATCAAAAGCTTTTTATGTGTATAAATAGTAGAAGTAACGATTGAAGTAATACAACAATAATAAGAATATAACATTTTTTATTCTCTCTGCTTCATACTCTTCTCTTCTCTCTCTTATATACTTTATTTAGTATTATTAAATATATGATTATATCTATTATATTGATATAGTAATTTTAGTAAAAATTACTATGAGAGTTATCTAATTATATTTTTATAGTTTATATTTGTTATTTCTTCCTTATTTATTTATTTAGTTATTTTACAACACGTTATCAGCACGAAACTCTAATGAAATTTTAGAAAGACTTCAGGTAACAAATTTTTATTATGTCAAAACTTTTTCATCTTGAATATAATGCTTTTGATATATATGGAAATAATTATTTATCATGGATACTAGATGCTAAAATCCATCTTGATTTAATGGATCTTGAAGATACCATTAAGGCTGAAAATAATACATCCCAGAAGGATAAAGCCAAAGCCATATTTTTCCTTTGTCGTCATCTTGAAGTATGATTGAAAAATGAATATCTCACATTAAAAGATCATGCAGATCTGTGGAAAGACCTTGAAGAAAGGTACAATCATCAAATACTTCCTTAAACCCGATATGTTAGAGAAAACTTTCTCGACCTTCCATGTTTCGAATGTGCTCCTGCAGTAGCAATCGAGAAAAATAATTTAAAAAATATTCTGAGCTAATTTCTTACTTTCTTGTTGCTGCACACAACAATGAGTTGCTCTTAAGAAATCATGAAGCGCGCCCGGCTGGTGCCGCCCCATTTCCTGAAGCAAATGCGGCAAATTATAACCCCAGAAGAGGTAAATGACAAGATTTTGATAACAAGAAAAATTATGGAAGGAAAATAAATTATTCTCACAAGAAAAGATCTCACCAGAAGTGGGATAAAGAAAGAAACAATGGGAAAAGTATATCAATTGAGGATAAATGCTTCCGTTGTGGTGGAAAGGGTCATTGGTCACGTACCTGTCGTACTTCAAGGCACCTAGTTGATCTTTATCAAGCATCCTTGAAAAGGGATGACAAAGAAAAGGAAACAAATTTTGTTTCAAATAATGAAAATTCCACTACTCATTAGGATGTACCTAATTTCTTTAAGGATTCTGAAGGAAATATTGGCTATTTGATCAATGATGGAATAGTTTGATATATGTATGTGTTTGTTAAGTATTTATGTGAATAATTTTACTGTGCATGTACTTCTACTCATTTTATTATTATTATTATTATTATTTATTTTTGAAGAAAAATGGCAAGGACATATTCTGAAGATATTTGCCTTGCGGATAGTGCAAGTTCGCACACTATTCTTAAAAGTACTATATATTTTACCCATCTTGTGCCAAAAGAAGAATATGTTAATACTATTATTGGCTCGGGCAATGTAATAGAAGGCTCCGGAAGAGCTATAATTTTGTTTCCTGGAGGAACAAAATTCATAATAAATAATGCACTATTGTCTACCAAGTCTCTGAGGAACTTGTTAAGTTTCAAAGATATTCGCCGAAATGGATATCATATTGAAACAATGAATGAGGAAAATCATGAGTATTTATGTATCACAACTCATGATTTAAATAAAAAGGTTATATTAGAAAAGTTACCCCCACTTTCATCTGGATTGTATTATACTAAGATTAGTGCAATTGAATCACATGCCATTGTAAATCAGAAGTTTACTAGCCCAAATGAATTCATAACTTGGCATGATAGATTGGGTCATCCGGGAACAACAATGATGAGGAGAATTATTGAAAACTCTCATGGACATTCACTAAAGAACCAGAAGATTCTTAAAACTAGTGAATTTTGTTGTGCTGCGTGTTCTCAAGGAAAGTTAATTTTAAGGCCATCACCAGTAAAGATTGGATTTGAGTCCCCTGAATTCCTAGAAAGGATTCAAGGTGATATATGTGGACCTATTCATCCACCATGTGGATCTTTTAGATGTGAGAACAAATCTCCCAACCTCGGTTTGGGGGCATGCTATTTTACATGCCGCAACACTTATTCGTTTGAGGCCAACGAGTTACCATCAGTTCTCTCCTATGCAATCAGCTTTTGGCCAGCAGCCAAATATTTCCCATTTAAGAATATTTGGGTGTGCAATATATGTTCCCATTGCACCACCTAATCGCACCAAAATGGGACTCCAAAGAAAATTGGGGATATATGTTGGATATAATTCTCCCTCTATAGTGAGGTATCTTGAAATACAAACGGGAGATGTATTTAAAGCCCAGTTTGCGGATTGTCATTTTGATGAATCAAAATTTCCAATATTAGGAGGAGAGAATAAACTTCCTGAAAAGGAACTTAATTGGAATACATCATCGTTGATGCATTTAGATCCTCGATCAGGGCAATGTGAACTAGAAGTTCAAAAGATTATACATTTGCAAAGAATAGCAAATGAATTACCTGATACATTTTCCGATACAAAGAGGATAACCAAATCTTATATACCAGCGAAAAATGTCCCAATTCGAATTGATGTCCCAGTAGGACAAGTAGCCACTGAAACAAATTCACGCCAGAAGCGTGGTAGGGCGGAAAAATGCCCCAATTCGAATTGATGTCCCAGTAGGACAAGTAGCCACTGAAGCAAATTCATGCCAGAAGCGTGATAGGCCTGTCGGTTCCAAAGATAAAAATTCTCGAAAGAGAAAAGAGGTAAATACTATTTCTGTTGAAAAAGACATAGTAAAGACACCTGCAGTTGTCCAAAATTCTGATATAATGCCAGAAGACGTTCAGGTACCTGAAAATTGTGAAAATGACGAGATCTCGATAAATTATGTCTTTACAGGAGAGAAATGGGACCGAAATAAGACAATTGTCAATGAAATATTTGCATATAATGTGACATTGAATATCATGCATGAAAGTAAAGATCTGGAGCCAAGATCAGTCGAAGAATGTCGACAAAGGAATGATTGGCCAAAATGGAAAGAAGCCATGAAGGCTGAGTTAGACTCACTTGCAAAACGTGAAGTCTTTGGACCTGTAGTCCGTACACCAGAAGATGTAAAACCTGTTGGATACAGGTGGGTATTTGTGAGAAAACGAAATGAGAAAAATGAAGTTGTGTGCTACAAAGCTCGACTTGTGGCACAAGATTTTTCACAAAGGCCCGGTATAGATTATGAAGAAACGTATTCTCCTGTAGTGGATGCGATAACATTGCGTTATTTGGTCAGTTTATCTGCATATTATAAACTGCATATGCATTTAATGGATGTGGTAACAGCCTATTTATACGGCTCATTAGATCGGGATATCTATATGAAAGTCACTGAAGGACTAAAGATATCCAAACCATCCAATGAATATTCACAGGGGTTATACTCAATTAAATTGCAAAGATCATTATACGGTCTAAAGCAATCTGGACGAATGTGGTATAATCGTCTTACTGAGTATCTGGCCAAAAATGGATTCAAGAATGATGATATCTGTCAATGTGTTTTCATAAAGAAATCTACATCTGGGTTCATTATAATTGCTGTGTACGTTGATGATTTAAATATCATTGGAACTCCTGAAGAGATTCCAACAATTATAAAAACTCTGAAAGAAGAGTTTGAGATAAAAGATCTTGGAAAGACTAAATTTTGTCTCGGCCTGCAGATCGAGCATATAAAAAATGGGATCTTTATTCATCAAACAACATACACAGAGAAAATCTTGAAAATATTTTATATGGATAAGTCACATTCTTTGAGTACCCCAATGATCGTAAGATCTTTGGATGTGAAAAAGGATCAATTCCGTCCTAAAGAAGAAAGTGAAGATATCCTTGGTCCAGAAGTACCATATCTTAGTGCCATTGGAGCGCTAATGTATCTTGCTAATAATACACGACCCGATATATCATTTGCTGTGAACCTACTAGCAAGATATAGTTCCTCTCCAACCAGAAGACATTGGAGTGGAATCAAACAAATATTTCGATATCTTAATAGAACGGTTGATATGGGGTTGTTTTATCCCTATGGATCCAAGTCACAACTAGTTGGCTATGCAGATGCTGGATACTTGTCTGATCCACATAAAGGGAGATCTCAAACAGGATACCTGTTCACATATGGTGGTACAGCTATATCATGGAGGTCCACGAAACAGACGATTGATGCAACATCCTCTAATCATGCCGAAATACTAGCGATTCATGAAGCAAGTCGCGAGTGTTTTTGGCTCCGGAGTCTGATCCAATATATTCTGTCATCATGTGGACTGATTGACCATAAGATAGCTCCAACTGTCTTGTTTGAAGATAATACAGCATGTATTGCTCAACTTAAAGGCGGATATATCAAAGGTGATAGAACACATATTTCTCCCAAATTCTTCTTCACTCATGATCTTCAAAATCAAGGGACAATTGATGTCCAACAGATCCGCTCAAGTGATAATCTGGCAGATTTATTCACAAAGTCACTCCCAAAATCTTCTTTTGAAAGATTGGTACATCAGATTGGGATGCGCCGATTTCGAGATATAAAATAATGTCCGCAAAAGGGGGAGACTGTACTCTTTTTTCCTTGGTCAGGTTTTTTTCCCATTGAGTTTTTCTTGACAAAGTTTTTAATGAGACAGTCCCTATCACAAAGGATATTGTACTCTTTTTCCTTCACTAAGGTTTTTTTTTCCCACTGGGTTTTTTCTTTAGTAAGGTTTTAATGAGGCAATAATCTTAAATGGGCATCCAAGGGAGAGTATTGTGATAAGAAAGAATTAAATGCCCATTTATGAAACTGGGCGGCTAATATTTCCTATTCAAGGCATATTTAAATTTAATGAAGGTTGAAATCAAAAGCTTCTTATCTGTATAAATAGTAAAAGCAACGATTGAAGTAATACAACAATAATAAGAATATAACATTCTTCATTTTCTCTTCTTCGTACTCTTCTCTTCTCTCTCTTATATACTTTATGTTGGGCCAACCGTGGAGAGCTCTCGACCACCGGGGAGAATTCGGGGAGGAATCAAGTGAGAGAACATAAGATGAGAAGACACCACATCCAACTCAAAACCTTAAGGTGTCAAGTTAATGGGTCTCTCATATTATAAACTCCTCACTCTTCCATGCTTTCTTTGATGTGGGACTAACTTCAACACTCCTCACACTTGCAACACTAACAATTTTTCCCTCAAGTGTGAGCCTCCACATCAAGCACCAACTCCCCCTCTTTCTAGCTCCTCCACCACCACGAGTATTCGTCCATCACACCGCCGCAAAACACCACGGGACACGCCGCCCGGACCACCTTTGCCGGAAAGACTTTCGATGCTTCACCTTGAATACTCCTTAAAACCAGGCCGATTAAACCATCGGCTCTGATACCACTTGTTGGGCCAACCGTGGAGAGCTCTCGACCACGGGGAGAATTCGGGGAGGAATCAAGTGAGAGAACATAAGATGAGAAGACACCACATCCAGCTCAAAACCTTAAGGTGTCAACATGTGGATACACACTAAGATCAAGCCATTGCCTAATCAAAGCAACTGCCTTCCGATTCAGCTTCTTCCATTCAGCATCGGATTTAGTACCTTTGGATTTATCTCTCTCCACAGGATCATACAAGTCCTTACTATACAACATATAATCAGCACAGAAATAAACAACCAAAGCTCTGATACCACTTGTTGGGCCAACCGTGGAGAGCTCTCGACCACCGGAGAGAATTCGGGGAGGAATCAAGTGAGAGAACATAAGATGAGAAGACACCACATCCAACTCAAAACCTTAAGGTGTCAAGTTAATGGGTCTCTCATCTTATAAACTCCTCACTCTTCCATGCTTTCTTTGATGTGGGACTAACTTCAACACTCCTCACACTTGCAATACTAACAATTTTTCCCTCAAGTGTGAGCATCCACATCAAGCACCAACTCCCCCTCTTTCTAGCTCCTCCACCACCACGAGTATTCGTCCATCATACCGCCGCAAAACACCACGGGACACGCCGCCCGGACCACCTTTGCTGGAAAGACTTTCGATGCTTCACCTTGAATACTCCTTAAAACCAGGCCGATTAAACCATCGGCTCTGATACCACTTTGTTGGGAAAATCTCAACAAAAGGTTCAAAACAAGAACCTGTCTAACAGCGGAAGCACCAAAAATAATTTTCCCACAACCTGTACAATTAAATAGGCAACACCAAAGATACTCCAAGCAGCAAATATAATGGCAGAAATTAAATAATCAGACACCAGAATTTTAACGTGGGAAAACCCCCAAAGGAGGGACAAAAAATCCACGGGACCTAGTCCAGAAAAATCTTCCACTATCAGAATAATGGGTACACAAACAGTCTTCCTAGTGACACTAGGGCATCTCAACAATCAACAGAATACATCACCAAAACTGGTGGAATCAACATAAACCCTCCACAAAAGTGGGTATTTCAAATCAGATAAAAGAGAAGGCAATACAACTAGCAAGTTATATCCTAATGTTCATCTCTACACCAGGAATAACATACTAAAATTTCATAAGAAATGGAGCAAGTTTACCAAGTCAATGTGATCAAGATTGGCTTGCCCTTTTTCCCCAATTTCTCTTCTCCTTCGACGGCGTGCTTTCTGTTTCCTTCTTTCTTTTCTTTTGAAAAGGGAGGCTTCAAACTCTCTCTCCCTCTCTCGTGGCTATTAGGCCACTTTCTTTTATTTATTTATTTTTCTATATTTTTTTTTTGTTTTAAAAGGTTGTGGGTCCCACTTGAGGTTGGGGACCCACCAACACTTTATTTAGTATTATTAAATACATGATTATATCTATTATATTGATATAGTAATTTTAGTAAAAATTACTACGGAAATTATCTAATTATATTTTTATATTTTATATTTGTTATCTCTTCTTTATTTATTTATTTAACAATGTGACGATTTTTTTATATGAAAATTATTATTGTGTTATTTTTTGTTATGAAGAAGTAGTGTGTATTATACATTTAAAAAAATTTTAATACTGAAATACAAATTGGAGAATAGATTTTGCATTTTAAAAATAAAAAAAAAAAACAAAATACAAATCAAAAGATAGGTTTTGTATTACTTCACAAATCAAAGGATAAATTTTGTATTATTTTACAAATTAAAAGATAGATTTTGTGTCACTTTACAAATTAGATGATAAATTTTGTCTTTTAAAAAAAAAAATTAAACTTCACAAATTAAACGGTCAGATTTATGATCTTTATATGAAAAAAAAAACATACTAAATTTCATACATTATTAAAAAATACTACTATAAATTTAATATCAAAATTAAAAACTCATTTAATGTTGGGTTGATATTTATTGCTTATGAGCAGACCAAAGCCATCAACTATG
>NC_029791.2:2628699-2637724 GCF_000816755.2 Arachis ipaensis | reverse complement strand
TGATAATTAATAATACATACTATTTTAAATTTTATTTTACAAATATATGTCTAGAATTCAAAAATAAAATTAGATATGATGTTAGTTGATCATATTTGGATATATCTAAATTATCCAAAAATATTTTGGACATAATGATATACATGTTGAATAAATGTCATGTTTTAAATATGTTCGATACATGGACAACAAGTCAGCAAAATATTGTGATTCATTGAAGAAACGTTTAAGAGTATATATCCAAATAGATTTCTAAAGAATTTCGCATAAGATATTTTTGTCTCTGACCTTAATTTTATTAAGTTAAGATCCCTAAATTTTATATAAGATAAATCCTAGTTAAATTCATTGGTTTTATTTGGACAAATAAATTCTCAAAAGTATGATAGAAAGATTTATATGTCTTACGTTTATAAAATTTAGGAACTTGAACATAATAAATTAATTTTTTTGGAGACGAAAATATCCAACACGAAATTCCTTAGCGACCCTATTTGAGTATATATCTTACGTTTATAAAGTTTAGGAACTTGAACATAATAAATTTATTTTTTTGGAGACGAAAATATCCAACACGAAATTCCTTAGCGACCCTATTTGAGTATATACTCAGTTTAAACTCTCCCTTCCTATCTTCTCTTCAAAAACCTCAAGTTGCAACCACACCAACTCTTAGGCTGAAAAAAATATATATATATATATATCTCCTTCAAAGTCTACTAAAATATTACCACTACTACAACCTTTCCAAACCAAAAGAACCACCATATGACTAGATACAAAATCATCACTGTTTGCAAAACTTATCTCTCAAGTTTCATAAATGGGCCATCAAGGGTGATATCGAAGACCCGTGATGAAGCGAGAACTCGTCCTCACGCCACCATCATATTATGATCGAATCCTGCTCCGGCTTGTAGTGGAGGAACCCTATTCACTCCAACATTGTGAAGCAACTGCTGTAGCCACCTCCTAGTTGTTTGGTCTTCCTGAGTACATGAAACCAGCAACACATCATGAAAACATACTATAAGGTCCAATGAAAGAATCATTAGCTTTGGAACCGAGAATCCCATGAAGAGAGTTTTTTCGTACACCAAGTCAACTCGCCCTCCCAAGCTACATCCAGTAGTGAAAGAGAGCGAGTCGGCGAAATGTACCCATGAGTAAGTACATGTACATAACTAACTTTTTCTAGTTACTACTCTTTTCTCTTCAAGGGTTCAATCTATGACTAAATTGATCAAGCAACCCAAACACATTTTACTAAATCATATGCATATTAATTCCATAAGTAGTACTTACACGAAGGCAGGTATTAAAAGTAGCATCTCTTAACATCTCCGGAAGACAGCTTCTTAGTGCATCACAAGCCCTGCTTTAATGGAAAGCCAGTTTTGTTAGAAACTTTGAACAAATAAAAGCAGCCACAACAGGGAAATTAGAGATAGGAAGGTTGAGAACAGCAACACTAAAAGATCATGGAAGTTGCACTCTACTTATCCAACCTCCGATTATCGGATAGACGAAGATAGCAACGAATAATGTGCTTCAAAAGGCGAGATGAGGGTTGCTCAGCCAGAGCTGCCACCATGTTCCCCAGAACTCGACCTACTGCAAAAAAGCGTTCCGCTGTGGTACAAACATAATCCAAACCCACATCATCCAAAAGAATTTTCTGAACTATAAAGGTTGCAACCTACAATACAAGAGCTTTTATTAGACAACCAAATATAAGATATTATATTATATTATATTATAGTATTATTTTGCATCCTACAATACAAGGATGCAACATTAACTAGCATGTAATATTTATGTATATTCACATTGTTCTATTAGTTCCAAAGAGGGGAAAAAGGAACAAGACAATAAGGTTCTTGAGAGAAAAGCTTATTCAAGTATTATAAGTATTCATTTACCATTTTATATCATGCCAAGATCACTCTATCAATGAAAATCTCATAGAACACATAAGTTGCAAAATATAGTGAAACACTTCTTGAATAGCATTCTATTGGAACAAGATAAAAAATGAAGCAGTAAATATCAACGAAATCAAAATTCATCCAAACAAAGTAATCTATTAAAAACAAATTGGCTAAAAACCAAGAACAAGTAAACTCAACTGTTTTTGACAATTCACTTCCCAGTTCCATAGTGCGAAGGCACAACGGAATTATTTCTGTTGAAAGAAGGAAACTTATAACTTCCGTATCATCAACCTGTGAATATCAACAGGAAAGTAATGATCACAATTGATAACAAAGAGGTACAATCTTATACATGTGACCGATGGCAGAAAAAAAATTCAACAATCATGCAAAGGGCTTAAAATAGTAGGGGAAATTTTATTCCCTAATTGATGAACTCATCCAAAGAAGTTGGATTTGTATGTCTCCATTAGGATATACCGAATTTTCAGATGCTGAACTTTGAAAATTAATAGATTTAATTGTAAATCTAACATAGGAAGCCACTGAAATAATCAACAAGTAGCTACTATTATTACTACATTTTTCTGTGTCACTTGTTAACTTCCATATGATTATCTATGACAAAGTTTTTTGTGGCAATACTTTTAGTACTTTAAAATTGTTCTCTTGTCAACATGAATGTTCCAATAAAAAAATTATTATACTTGCAATCAAGTATATATGCGTCCAACAACATTATCAGAAAGAATGCAGTACCTTCACTAAAGCACCAATGACACCAAGGCTAGTAAGCCTCAAATATTCAAATGGTCTTGACTTGCTTGTTGTATTAAGGAAAGGATACAAATATAGAGGTATATGAGCTGCCCATGAGAAAAAACAAGTTCAAAAAAATGAACAATTTTTTTTTGAGTTTAATCTGTTAGTGAGCCAGAAAATGCCAAGATGGATATGGGAATGTCAAAGCAAGCAAGAAAAATTTATATTCTTTAGTATAGATAGAAACTAATTATTGGACCAAAGACTTTCCAAGCAAAGCATCTTAAACCATTTTCTATTATGTATAAAAATGAATGAATTTTATTGGAGAGAGCAAGAGGCAAAAGTACAACTCATTGAGGAGAAGATATCCTCCAAAACCAAAACTTTTATCTTATATTTGATTGAAAATAGACTAGTAATTACAACAAACACACTAAATAGTGAAAAATGATAAAATAATAAGAGACATTACCATTGAGGAATAGCATCCTTGTATCAGGGTGAGATGCCACACACTGCATCAAGAACACAAAAAAGGAAAAGAAAACCTTAACAACATGGCATGAAAACAAGAAACATGGGCACAGAAAATATCCATGATACAAAATTTCATAGTACATTATTACAATCTCATCTCACCTGAAGAAGAGCAAGAGCATTGCACACTCGATTTGATTGAGCTGGAGTAAGATTTGGGGGCGAAAGAACAGGGTATATAGAAACTATTTCCTGGAAGCAAAAATCAAAGAAATTAGAAATTTCAAATTCTAGTAAATCACCACTTATGGAGAAAAAACAAATTGGAAAACCAGGTCCAAAGAACAAACATTACAATCTTGAATTCTTGATAGAAAACAATTCAATGCAAATAACATAATATACCTGTAAAAGCGCTGCAATGGTGCCAAAGGAATTCCACAGTAACAGAGCGAGATCTTGATATAACTCTCTCTTCTAAAATTCAATAAATTACTTGTGTCAGTGCAACAACAGTGTAAATTAATTACCAGAACAAAAAAAAAGAAGCTTAATCATAACACAAACATAACATCAAGAAATAATTTAAAAGGAAAAAACTTTATGGAAATAAAAATTAACCCATTTGCTGAAAAGTCAAAATCAAAACAATGCAGCTTTTTTGGTTAAGGATTTAATCCTTGTAATCCAACAGAAAGGAAAAAAACCGAGACTTTATTTTGTACCTTGGAGAGTTCGAGAAGAGCATTTTCTCGGAGATCGGGGTTGCTGAGTTCGAGAACAAGTTGCTCAGCAGCGATTTGGGAAACCTCAATCATCTTCATTGGCGATTGGCGATTGGCGATTGTGGATTGCGATGTTTATGAAATGTTTTTGCTACTGATTCTCACTTTTATACTAAGCTTTCTGCGTTTGTTTCGAAACATGCTTATTTGCTTACTACTCCCTCCAGGGTAGAATACGAGGGTATTATAGTCATTTCAATAATAACTAAAAGTCTAAATTCTAAAACATTTAAAAACAATAATTTATAATTGATTACGAAATTATCTATTTTTTTAGTTCTTATACAAAAAATTGGTTTTTTATTGGTCATATAAAATTTAAAATTCCCTAACATAACAAAATATAATAAATGTCTTTTATAGAAAAAAAAGAGGTATTCTAATTTATTAACTAAATTATTATTAATTTCAATCTTTAATTTTTTTTTTTAGTTTAGGGTTTCACAACAAAAAATTTTCTATATCTAACAAAAACACACAGCAAAACTAAAAAGGCTATGTTTTACAATATTACATTTCAATTTACCTTTTCTAGGATTTTACTAAAAAAAAAAACCTGATATACAAAAGTTTGGATGGGTCGATTGTTCAAACATACATCAATCTATTAAATTTAATGCATATTTCCAAATTTATTTAAGTAGTTTGTTTAGTATAACTTTTTTTTACTTAATTTCCCATTAAATTCATGACAAAAATTTATTGATATATAAGATTAAAAAAATTATATTATTGTCACATACAAATATCAAAGCAATGCTTCCTTATTTTCCACAAAACCCAAAAATAAAAAGAAAAAAAATCCTTCTAATTTCAATTGTAAAATAGGAAAAAAGGAAAAAAAGAACACATTATTGAAACAAGTTTTTTTCAGCCTCTTGTGTACATGCATGGCTACTATTTGTTTGTGTGGGATTATTCTTTTGGTGGAATTGTGATTGCTGGTAGCTTCAACATGAAATGTAGCCATGTCATTCAGGTTCTCAGATGATGCACTACAAGCAAATGGGGAATGTAAGTTCCATAGGAGGAATTGAAGCAGAGGCAGAAATGCTTGGCCAGGTAAAGTATATTTAATAAAAGTTGTTTGTTTTAGGGGTGAGCACGGGTAGCGGGTACCCGATTATTCATCCGAACTCGAACCAAACAAATCAAATTGGTTCTGGAACCGACGGGTAATCGGGTCCAACCCGAACCAAACCAATGACATTTGTTAATGATTGGTTCGGGTATCGGTTTTGGGGGCGCAGAACCCGAACCAACCCATATACCCGATCATAATTAATTAAATAAAATATATATATGACTTTTTATGTGTTTTTTAACTCATAATCCTAATTCTATTTCACTAATGTTTAGATTTTAATGTGTTTTGGTTTTAGCTTCTTTCAAAGATTATTCACTAGACTTTTGTATTTAACTTCTAATATTTCTATTGCATTTTTATATTTTCATTAGACAAGATTATTTACTATTAATATGTTTGGATTTTGATGAGTTTAGTTTTTAATGTATTTGATATTTAATATGTTTGCATTATTTCTGTTGATGTTACATGTTTATTGTATTTCTTGAATTTTTAAGATAAAAATTTGTCAATTTAGTTTTTTTTATGAATTTCAAAGTCATCGGGTACCCGCTACCCGAACCGAACTAATCCGCTCTTAATCGGTTTGGTTTGGTTCGGGTACAAGCACAAAAAAAACGTAAATCCGAACCAAACCAAACCAATTACTTTGTGATCGGTTCAATTCTAATTTTACATTGAATCCGAACCAAACCGACCCGTGTTCACCCTAGTTTGTTTGTTTCTAGATATAAATCATGATAAAAGAGTATATATATACATGTCAATTGCACTTAGACTTGGGAGATGTTGAGTCCTGTGTTTCAGGGCCAAAGAGGTAAATACATAGCTTACAAAATATTTCTATACTTGTAGAAGGGCAGATTGGCATGCATTTCTTGGTAACAAAGTTGGATTCAAGGTGGCTAGAGCTTTCATATCACTTTTCTATCCATCACTTCTTTCTTTGGCTACTTTTCATTCATTGTCAAATTCCAATTCCTAATATCCACCACACCTCCATACTAAACTACACTCTTCTCTTTATTGCCTTCATCTCCAACAGCAAACCTGTCCACAGAGTTAAACAAGTAAATATCAAAGCTCAATCAATGGATAGGGTGAAACAAGTTTAAAGAGAAGCGCACACTCACATATAGCATTGGTAATGAGGACCAACTCTAAGATAACCCTTGTATTCAATCTTGGCAGAAAAGGGTTTGAGTTGGAGCCTGACTCTGGCATAAGGAACAAGCTGAGGAAGATTTGACCCTTTCTCGTAAGCCCTTTCATCGAATTCCATCAATACATAGATCAAACTTTCTTTGCTAGTGTGGGGGCAACAAAAAATATTTGATACCATCCCACTGTTGTCCAAATCATCTATGGGCACTACTGCCACAAGCTTCTTCTTGGACAAGTCATAAATATACCACGTCCACCCCATTTCACCGAAGTCAACAATCAGAACATAATGGCTGCATCCCAAACAAAATACTTTTCGAGAACAAGCTTCAGGAACTGACGGAAAATTGCAATCAACTGCTTCCCAGCTGTTAGCCTTGACGTCATATGACATGAGCCACTGACGGTTATACTTATAATCAACATAATACAATACAATGCGGGTCTTCTGGTGACTCTTGTTGCTATCCTCCCAAATAAAGTAAGAGCTAGGAGTGCACGTGAGATCTGGCAAGAGAGCAGAATTGGGCACTTCCCTTTTTTCCCAAAGACCTGATTTTAGGCTATAGATCTCAACCCAATGTGCAGCTACTTCATGACCCCCAAAGATGTACAATTTGCCATCGTGTGGGACTATTAAGGGATTTGATCGATGGCAGAACATGCTTCCACATATACTCCAAACCCAAGTAGAATCCTTAAACTTGAGGCACCACAGGTTTGATGGGAAAAGATCGTCCAAACTCAAGTTCCATTCTGGTAAAAAAGTAGCCAAAAAACCACCTGCAAAGAAAAAGCAGTGACCAACAGAACAAAATCCTTGAGAAGTTGGTAACCGACTGTTGTCGACGAATAGATCATCTTTAAGTGGCCATTCAGGAGTTACACGTCCTGTTTCATCAAGTTTAATAGTGCCATCTTTCATAAAGTTGTCGTCATTGATAGCTAACATCCTGTGCTTGATGATACTAGTGAAGCTCCAACCAGTCTCGGTTTCCTCTGTTATCGAATCCCCATTTTCCACCAACATATATAAACGCTTTGGATCAGAAGAACCAGCATCCTTGAATTAGGGAAACAATTAACTATTAAATAGGAAAACAATCGGATTAGGTGGAATCTCAGGTGCAGTAGACTTCATTTGAAGTTGATAGTTAAGATCTGTTAGATGATTTGACTGATTTGACTAAATTTTCATCTAACAGCTCTCAACTATCAATTTCACCTGAAGTCTGACTGCATTTGAATTTCCACCGTCATATTATCTACGACAGAATTAAGTCACCATAAGTTTAGTGCAAGTAACTATTAAATAGAAAGCTCTGCAGTGTGATGATAATAAATAGAAACGCCATAGTTATCCAGTTAAGAGGATGCAGAAACGGACCTCAGGTTCAGATTTCTCGCATATTCCGTCAGCAACATCTCCCAAAACAGCACCTTGCAAAACCGCAACAACACTTCCCCACCAGCTGTCAAAATCCGCGTTCGATTCAGCAGTGTGCCCCCAAACCCTAATCTCATTGGCGGCCTTAGCCATCAGATTCTTGCCACCTTCAGTAACCTGTGTGCCCACCACAAAGGCACTGAAGCTGCAAGCATTCACAACAAAAGCTCCAACCTTAAAGGCCTTCGCTTTTTCCTCGATCCAATTGACGAAGAACCTTGCTCCCCAAGTTAGGTCATTGTAGGAGAAATCCCGTGCGGAATATAGGTTCCAAACTTCCGAAGTTGAAGCAACGAGGACGACGAGGTTCTCCTTGGGTAGGGATTCGGGCTCGTAATTCCGGGCATCTACGAGGTCCAAAACGACGCCTTTCGACTCTAACAAATCGCAGAGGCGCGTCGCTAGGGCTTTTGAAGTTCCGATTTGGGAAACGAATAGCATCTTGCCACGTGGATCGCGTTCGGGTTGTTCGGGACTGCGTTTGGGTTGCTCGAGATGGTGTGTTGTGAGGTTCTTTTCGTAGGGGCTGACGCGCATGAGACGAGACTTGCAGATTAAGAACAAGGTTGTGGCAGTGGCCGTGGCGGCGCTGACGGTGGAGAAGAGTGCGGGTGCCGACATATCTGCGGGTATGATTGGCATGTTGCTTTCTGTTTTAGCTTTTAGGTCACAACACTATCTTAGTGACTGGGCCACTTATACACAGTTTCTTAACAAAATACTTCTTTTTTGTTGAGGTCATAGGCTTCTTAGTGACTGGGCCACTTTACTTACTTGGTTTTTAGGTCACCAAACACTCCTTTAGCCGCTTTTTAATTTGAATATGGAAGTAAAAGAAGTGTTGAACTAGCATACGGGAAGATGGGTGCTTCATCTCGTTGTGGGATCAGAAAAAGCAGAATTCGGACTCTGCGAATTGTGTCCCTCAAAACGTAAAAAAAGAATTACCCAGAACAAGAAAAACGGAAGGTCCGAATTCCACGTTTCAGATTTCAAATTCCATTAGCTGCAAATTGGACCATGTGATCTGTGAAACAAAATTTTATGACCAAAGAACTCGCATGGTCCGAGTTGTTCTCCCTTTAGCTCAGAAAAAATTGTCTCACATTTTTGTCTTGTACACCATAATTCCATATCTGGGCAGATCACACCCAAGCCTTCCATATCTATAAATTTGAGCCCTTTTTTCGCCGCACCAAGCCGAAAAAGTAAATTTCGATAAAGAGAAATGGCAAAACTATGAATCAACTCTTTTTTTTTTTTTTAACAACTTATGAACTGATCTAACCCATGCAATGCATGAAATTTTAAAAAGTTTCTTATCAAAATACTCTTTTTTTCATGGTGGTCTGTTACTGAATGCTTG
>NC_029791.2:2614329-2628592 GCF_000816755.2 Arachis ipaensis | reverse complement strand
GTCGAATTCTCATATTTATTATTGTAATGCAATTGTCTGGGTTGACTTTTATTTCGAGCTGTGTGAGCATGAACTTGAGGGATTTTCCGGCTTTCTCATCTTTTACATTTTCAAATTCGACATGAAACTCAATTTATGGTTGTCTTGAGTTTTCGGTGAATATGGAACATATTTTATATATTTACTTCATCAATAATTGATATTATTAGACCACAAAAAATTATAACGGAATTCTGGTATAGAATATTGCGCTCTCTCTCTCAATATATTGTTTTCTATGCTTTGACAGAAATAGTTCAAAAATTTTGTGAATGTCATAGTGCATAGAATCACGAACGAAAACGAATTTTCATACACATAACTCACTCTCTTATGAGTATTCTAAATAATTTTACCATTATGATACATCATTAAATTTGTGGTATCTTCCACCACATCAAAAACACACTTAAACAACTCTCCTCTTCGCAATAAAATTGTACTGAATTTTACCTTATATAGGAAGAGCACTTAACACATTCCCCACGTATTGCATCTCCAAGCAATTAGATTCAAACACGTGTTACCACAACCCCACGTGTTGCATCTCCAAGCAACCAGTTTGAGACATATGTCATCACGCTCCTCACGTGAGTCAACACACTCCCCTCGCATTTTGGCAGCACGTTACCCGTGTGTTGAACCTGCCCTTTTGACATGTCCACCAATTCATAAATACACCAAATGCATTCATTTCCAACCAAAACACCAATAATATTTTCATATGGATTTGGATACTCTAAAGTTTGAATTTTACTTTAGAGAGTAAAGTGTGATCTTCTACCCTTGAAGTTTCTCTTTCATATTTATTCTTGATCCCACCTATAAAATAAATGGTGAGAGATCACACTTTATTCTCTAAAGTGAAATTCAAACTTTAGAGGATTCAAATCCTTTTCATATTATAAAAAATGAGCCTATGAAATTATCTTTTTTTTAGTTTTTATAAAAAAAATTGTTTTTTATTGGTTAAACCAATAATTAACTACTAATGTCATAACTATTTACTATAATATATCATTATTCTGAAATTTTATTGGTTAAATCTGCATAAAAATTAGCTTCATCTTACATACAACTATATATGTGCATGCATGGCTTTATTAAGATATAAATTGTAGAAATCAAACTATAGACAAAAAAGAGAGAGAAGAAGAATATTACTTGGATTGTGCTAAATGTGAAAATGAGAATGCCAAAGGTTCGATGCGTGTGGAAGGTGTAATACTCTGAAGATCTTCCAAGACTAAGACCAATAGCCCAACCAGCAGTGCCAATTAGAAAACCAGTTAATTGGAAACCAACGTGGATATTGAACCAAACTTTGTCCCAAATAAATGGAAACACTCTAAAGTACCGAGCTATTATTACTCCAATTGGTAGTAGTGTTCCCCACCCTATGATGTTTAGAACTCCATGCACCTGATTAATTCATTCAATTCCAACCACAAAAAACATTACTTATGTATATATGTATTGTATGTCTCTACAAAGCACACAAGCAAAGAATTTATTCTCAATATATAATACCCATTACTATTGTTTATTGATGATGCATGCTTACTGGGTATAAATATACAAATAATGAGGTATATGAAATAAAAAAGTAAGGTTCATGATATGAATACACTTGTAGGTCTTAAGAAGAAAAAAAAAAGCAACATTAATTATAAATTTGAAGAATCCATCATGCAAAGATATGTATGTAAATTTAGAAGGAAAAAAAAAGTTATAAATCAAATCATATTAAACGTTATATCAGTTGTATTATTTGAACATATACGGAGATGTCTTTATGTAAAGATAACAACTGAGAACCATTAGATGATTTGATATGTCTAACTAAATTATCTAACATAATACAATGCAACATCTTGGTTATGATTTTCACATGAAGACATCTGTAGCCACCTCGGAATATAAAGGTGATAAGAAACTTACTGATCTAAGGAATCTCCGGTTCTGACCATAGCTTTGGCCATCGGGAGAAGTGATGTTAATTGTCTCAGTGCTATCCACATTCTGAAGGGTGACTCTGTGCTGCAATGGTTGGTCACCATTAACATCATCTCCAACTTGCCACACATGGTTAAGCCTAGTTATGTTATACTCTGGAAAAGGAAGGATCAACTTTGCATACAGAGTAGTGCATTGCTTAGTGCCATTGCTCCATGCTTGCTTATCCAACACATTTAGCCCAAACTCCGATGGAGACGTCGGCCAAAGCCTGCAACCCTTTCTTGTCTCTTTGGTTACGTCATACGTGTGCACATCCGTCGTCCCCTTGTTGTGTTTGATGGCTATGATGGCTTTGGTTCCCACCATCTGTGGCTTCTTTCCTGGGTTCACACCCCATGCTACCCACCTATTTGCATAAATACAAGTTTTGAATCCGATATGTTCTTATAATTAATAAGAAAAAAGATTAAAGACAAATGTTAGGTGAGTAAATTTTTCTTATATCATTTGCATTATATTTGAGCCAACATTAACATTTTTCTTTATAGAAAATGAAATTTAACATTAGGGATGAAATAGACCAGACACAATCTAAGTTTTGACCCGACCTATCTTTTCATAAGCCTGATTAACTTGTGAGCATATATAATGATAGCCACCATAGACTCCAACATATATAAATAGTTATGTTATAATTAAAAAATGCAATGAATAAGGTTTAAACTTTTAATCATCAATGAACAAAAAAAAAAGTTATAACTAATGAACTACTTATTTTAATGATAACAATGAATAAATTTGATTGCATTCATAAGATAATAATATAAAACAACTGTATGTTAATGACTTGGTACATTGGAATTAAACACTGATATGCATATCAGACTAGAAGTATTCATGCATCATATAATAATAACTACCCACCCTTCATAGTGTCTGAGCTTTGCCCGGAAAAAGATCTCAATGAGTGTGCCATTGACGGTGGTGGTGTTGGTGCTGTTGTTGGTGGTGGTCAAATTGCTGTAGTTCCAGGCAAACTCGGCGTCTAGAGTGCGCAATTTCTTGCAGCCTGATACATTGAATTTCCTTGCTTCAAGTTGATCAGCAAAGTCATCACTGCAGTATAATAGAGGATTTGTTGGACCATAATTGTTATCACCAAATGCAACAATGGAGAGAAAACCCAAAACCAAAATGGTTATTAGTAGTGGTAAGGTAGTTTTAGAAGAAGATGCCATGCTTTGTTGGCCTTTGTTCATCATCTTTGTTTCTTTTTCTTTTGGTTTTTTATGGTAAGAGGGAATATATATATAGATAGAAAAATCAGTACTTTAAGTCTTTCTTTGGTGTAACAGAGTTTTATAACAGCTATGTTCTTTCTTTTTTGCTTTTTCTCTTTTTCTCCAAAGAGATTGGCAAGATACTTCCCCATCCAAGAGGATAAGAATTTATACACCTAATATAATTCACCAATATATGTTAGGTACAAAAGTCCTTTTTAATTACCAAAATTAGAGTGTTGTTTATTGTCAAATTAATTAATATTAATTCACCAATATATGTATATACTTTGAACACATGATTATAACTATCATCGTGTATCATTTAATCTGCAAACACTTATGTTATTCTTAGATTTTAATATAATCTTTGTTCTATTATCAAACTAACTCTTTTTTGTTTTATCTTCCAATTAAGTGATAATAAATATAGCAACCACGTTTAAGGTTGCATTGAGTTAGCATCCATAGATACCATAGAACATAAATATGTTTGATTACATTGAAACAAAAACATAAAAAATAAGACATAAGTATTATATCTTAATGTGTCATGTCTTTAAAAAGATAAATGAAGCAAGCTAGGTCGTGTATCACATTGAATCGTTTTCTCAGAACACTTTCTGAAAAGAGAAACTAAAGAATACAGGAATATGGAGATTATTATGCTTACGTGATAGGTGGGAAACTCTCTCAAACATGCCCTGAGATCCTGAAACAGTAAGTTGCTGATACATAAATGTATTCATTCCTTTAAGAGGGAGCCACCTACGTTTCATTTCATGCAAATCTTGTATTGGATAATTGGAATACGAGACAAAGTGGCTGCTCATCTTTATCCATAATTCCATATATACCCACGTACCAAAATATTCAGCTACCTAAACCCATAAGAGAAAAATAAGAAAGAAATGATTCAGCTAACAAATAAACAAATACTTTATAAAAATGATACCTTTCTTTATAATTGCAGTAAGTACTTAGTAAGGAGAATATCTATAAGATAAAATGTTCTTCTTCTTCTTGCTCTTCTTCTCATACATCACATAAAATGATAAAAGGTACAATACAGTATCTAACAAATAAAATTATATTTGTAGAAATTAATTCCTATACAGTAAAAGTGACTCTGAGGAGGCACTGCAGTGAAATGCAGTTCACATATTTTTTGTGAAAGAAGAGAGAAAGGAACAAACAATAATATGATTTCAAAGATTAGAAACTTATGATTTTATTGAAGAATTTATCTGACTTCGGAAATCAGATAAAAGGTTGAAGAATATAACTTCATTTTGTTTTTTAACATGTCCTGAAGTTTCCAGATGATTCTTGCAGCTAAGATTACTTGGGCCTCATCTCCATATTCAATTCTTGATAGAAATCACCATTTATCACCTTCACACTTTTTGATGCAAGAGCTTGAACCATTTTCCACCTTAATTACCCTTTGAGGGGCAGATGCAGAAGGCCAAGAAAAACTGACTTTAACTCGCAACAAGGACATCTTCCAGAAGAACATTGCAACCGATAAATTGAAATGCTAATAAGTTACCACTTTTACATGGAGTTAAATACAGAACCCACAAATAACCCTGTCTTGCTGTATATATATCCATAAATAAATAATATTTGTTCTAGAAAAATCTCTAATAGAATGAAGGAAATGTTGTCTGGTGTTTCTCATATTCCTTTTACCAGTGACCTAGGTAAATACTTGGGGATGAACCTTAATCATCCTCGAGTTGCTAGGTCTGTTTTTTCGCACTCTTTAGAGAAGATCAAGAATAGGCTGGCTAGTTGGAAAGGTCGACTCCTAAACAGAGCAGGCAGGCTTTGCTTAATTAAATCTATTGCTTCTTCTCTTCCTATTTACCAGATGCAAGTGACACTTTTTCCTACTTCAATTTGTCAAAAGATTGATTCTGTACTTAGACAATTCTTGTGGAAGGGAAAGGTGGGGGAGTGTTGCTTAAGCTTGGTCAAGTGGAACAAAGTTGTCACTCCAAGAAAATATGAAGGTTTGGGAATTAGAGATACTCAATGTGTGAATTTTGCTTTATTAGGAAAGCTTGTTTGGCAATTACTGGATAATAAAGACAAGCTTTTGGTAAGGATTATGTTGGCAAAATATTTATCTGGGGGTTCTTGTTTTTCACCCAATTTTTCTAATAATGTTTCAAGCACGTGGCGAGCAATTTATAAGATAATAGAAAATCTTTGTGATGGTTTTGAATGGTGTATAGACAGGATGTCTCAATCCTTTTGGTATCATGCTTAGCGACCATCTGGAACGCTAGTTCCTTTGGCTCCTTTTGTACACATTTCTGATTCTCTCTTGAAACTAGAAGATGTCTGGCACCATGGACATTGGTGGTGGGATATTCTTTGCACAATGATTCCGAAAGAAATTAAACTTGATTTGATGCTCTTTGATCCTATCAAGCAAGCAGGAGATAAAACAGGTTGGTTTTGGATAAACTCAAATACTCTCACCTACTCGACTAAAAGCGGGTTGGTATGAATGGCTATTGAAGAAGAAATTTGGCTGGAATGATAATGAAAATTAGCTTTGGCTTTGGCGCTTGAGAATACCAGAGAAGATAAAGTGTCTGCTCTGACTTTGCCTCAATAACGAAGTTCCCACAGCTAGCTACCGGTTTCAAAGAGGTCTTGCTACTTCTGATTTTTGTCAGAGATGTTATCTTGCTCTAGAGGATATTAACCATTGCTTTAGGACTTGCCAAAAAACTCGTCAGATTTGGATTAGCTTAAACTTGGAAATGACCGCTGTGGATTTTGGTTTGGATTTTGTGTCTTGGATTCGTTCTAACCTAAAAAAAAATGAGTTCCTCTTTGCAGCGGCCTTTTGGTGGATTTGGAGGGACAGGAACAATGACATCTTCCATCAAGATGATCCATGGAATAGGGAGAAAATTGTTTACTTGGCTAAACATGCTACTCGAGATTTCTCCAATGTCATTACCACCCAAAAACATATTACTCCTTCCTCTTTGCAATGTAACTATATTACTCATTCCTCTTTGCAATGTAACTGGGAATCACCTCCGATAAATGTCTGTAAAGTGAACTGTGATGCAAACATTTTTGAAAATGAGCAATTAGCTAGTTTTGGGTGTATTATTAGAGACAACATGGGAATTCGGATAAAAGGTTGTTCTGCCAGTATGCCTCTTTCTAGTGTTCTCTGTTGTGAGTTTCATGCTATTTGGAGAGGACTTGTTATGGCTTGGGATTGCGAGTGCAAAGAGGTCATATGTGAAACTGATAATCTTGATGCGTTTCTTTTTATTTCACGAGACACAACCAGCATGATTAGGACTGACTATGATTTACTTGACAAAATCAAAGAGATGCTCCAGCGTAATTTGACAATTACGGTAGTACTCATTCAGCGCACAGCAAACAGAATGGCTGATTTAATGGTGAAAACTGCTGCTTTTAATAAGCAGGTATACTTGGAACGGTTGCTACCCCGTAATAGTTTAGAGTTTAGTATTAGAGAAGAATTCTACTCTTTTTCTTAGGTCTTTTTTTATGTTATTTCCAGTCATAAAAAAAAATAATATTTTTGAATAACAATAAGAAAAAGACTTAACCAACTGTGGAAGAAACGCTGGAAAGAAAGTGCCGATATTTGGTGGCGACTTCAGTCTTCGCTGTGAAACCTCTCAGCTCAGTTCTTGTTTCTTCGTTCGATGGAATTCAGGCCCCGCAACTACACCGATGCGTGAATCTCACGCTCTACCTCGCCTACGCGCCGATGCTCACCCTCTTTCAGCTGCACCCTCTCCGCCACTCCCTCAGGTTCAATTATTCTCTCTCTCTTTTGATCTTTCACTAGCACTTCACTGTTTCGGATATACCACGAATCACGCTGATAGATTTGATTTTGTTTAGTCGTAAGCAAATTATTATGTCTTAGTATTTCTGTTTAAGCTAGTTATTTTCTGTTAGCTTCTGTTTAGTGTAGGTTAATGATTTCAATGTTGTTGAGCTTAGTGATATGATCGTAGTGAGTTTCATAACAAAATCTGGCGAGAGAAAGTGTTCTATAGATAGAGATTTTTGTTATGTTTAACTACACAGCAAAATGCAGGGAGGATTTGGTTAAGTAACTTCATTTGAGGACTTGTTAATATTTGTTGAAATGCTTAGTGAATTTTTATTTCTGAGTAGTAGTTGTCTATGTTATGATTTTCAGGTTGATTCGATTTTTTTTATTGTGTTTGGAATTTCCGTTACTTGCATTGGTCTCAATACTTAGTTGTTGTGTTGATGTTCTTGATTTCTTGTTTTTAGGGTGATGTTGTGGAAAGTGGTAACAGTGATTTCTTTGATCCACTGAGAGGAACTGATAACGAGGCAAAGGTCGAATCTCCTGATCCTGACAACCTCAGCAATGCGGTGGATCATCATCCAACCAAGGAGTGGACCTCTTTCAGGAGATTACTAATGCAGAGGTTTCCTGTCACCAAAATGGTTTCAATGTCTTCAGTAAGCTTTTCAAAATGGTTTCCTTTTTGTTCTGTAACCCTTTATTTTTTTTAGTTAATCATAATGGCTAATTATTTCTATTTTAATCACAGATGCCTGATCTTCGAATGAGAAATGCAAAATGCATGCCCATATCTATTACATTGTTTATCCTTCTTTTATTTACTTATTTATTTTAAAAAAAATTGTATTTGTCTCTATTTATTTATGTGATGTCATGATTTTCAGTGCATGAGAAATCTTCAACAATTATGCATTTGGAGGAACTGGACGATCCACAAAAATTCGGTCCCATAATGGTTATGCTGGTTGGAACTTCTTGAAACCGAAATTACCTATGCTAATAAAATTAAACATTATTAGGGTTCTTCTCATTATTATAATGGAAAATAAAAAAAATTGCTGATTGTTTGCCCTGCTTTTTTTTTCCCCTTCTTCAACCTGTGTTTTATGGTGATCTAAATATATCTTTACTTTGCCAAAGGGACAAGTCAGTGAAGTTCTTGCAGAGCTGGGATTGATGAAGAATCAACAGGATTTTGGGAGTGTTTCATGTGTTTCAGTTGTTCTGCATCATTTATTGAACGAACTCCCTATTGAAATAGTTAGTTCAAACGCTCTACAGATGCTTCATCTAATTGAATTTAGCAAGGATTGCATATGTCCTAAGGTCCAAGCTATTGGTGTCTAGCCTTATTGTTTGTTTCTTTACCAATTCTTGGCTTTTCTTTTTCTTTTCTTTCTTATTTTACTTCATTCTCAAGGGATATTCATTGATGAAAGGCTTTATGATAGCAACTTAGTTCACACTACAAAGGGCATTTTATTATGTAGCTTTTGTTATTTGAGCTAACCATTAAATCAAACAAGTACCACCACTGAATTCTCATTCTAATTTCCACAACATTGGACAATCACTCTCTATTTCAAACATTTTTCTTTTATTCATGCAGCAGGGAATAAAACAGAATTTAGCAGATGAGTTATGACAAGCACAATGCAGGCTAGCATTTTTGGCAAACATCTTCACTTATACCTAATTGAACAATTCAGCAAGACATAGAAATCCCAAGTCAAAATACTTCACAACAACAAGGATTAAGTATCAATACAACCTGTTGGGAATGTCTCTCAGCTTTTTCTTCTGTCATCATTATTTCTCTCTGTTGTTCCTCCTTTGGATGATGATGCAGACCTCTTTCACAGATTGAATGTTTTCCTGCATAATCTTTAGAAGTTGCTTGTTTCTCAAGTCCTTAGGCAGCTGGTTAGTATGCAAGATTTGCTTGTAGGCTTTTGAACTTATTTTTGGTGTGTGAACACCAAACTTAGTTCCTTGCCAATGCTCCTTATGCAACAAGTCTTCCACATATATATGAAACCTTGTGCCTTTGCTGAAGGTCATAAAACTAAAAACTAGAAAACAGACAGTGGGTGCAACAATATGTTTCTTATCTCACTCTCAGGAACACATTTTCTAATCATTCCATCTGAACACCTCCTGAATAAGAATGGTTCATCCCATAGGAATTTTTTTGTTTCATTGAGTAACTTCTTCACTTGTTGCTTGGTGAATTCCTTGGGAATCTTTCTTCCAACCTTATAGTTTGCAATGTCTGCAAACCAAGGGGCTTGTTGGATCTGTAAGAGATGTTCATCTGGAAGGCTTTCATTCACTGGATGTGAGGCTTCTTGAATTGTTTCTTGTGGCAATCTTGATAGATGATCAGCAACTTGGTTCTCACTACCCTTCCTGTCCTTTATTTCAATGTCAAACTCTTGTAGAAACAATATCCATCTGATAAGTCTCGGTTTGGCATGCTGTTTTGACATCAAATACTTAAGGGCGGCATGGTCAGTATAAACTACAATCTTGGATCCAATCAAGTATGATGTAAACTTATCAAATGCATAAACCACAGCCAATAATTCCTTCTCTGTTGTGGTGTAATTTTTTTGAGCTTCATTCAATACTTTGCTTGCATAATAGATGACATGGTGTAAATTTCCCTTCCTTTGTCCCAACACAGCACCAATTGCAATGTCACTTGTATCACACATGAGTTCAAAGGGTAATCCCCAATCTGGGGGTGTGATGATTGGTGCAGTTGTGAGTTTAGTTTTCAAAGTTTCAAAGGCATGCTGACAGCTTTCATCAAAAATAAAAGGATTGTCAACCACCAACAGATTGCTAAGTGGTTTGGCTATTTTTGAGAAATCCTTAATAAATCTTCTATAAAATCCAGCATGTCCTAAGAACTTCTAACGACTTTCACATTAGTTGGTGAAAGAAGTTTTTCTATGATTTCTACCTTTGCCTTGTCAACTTCTATCCCTTTTCTTGAAACTTTGTGACCAAGAACAATTCCTTCGGGTACCATAAAATGACATTTTTCCTAATTTAAAACCAAATTGGTTTCTTGGCACCATTTCAAGACTAGGGTAAGATGATGCAAGCAAGCATTGAAAGTATCACCAAAAACAGAAAAATCATCCATGAAAACTTCAATAAACTTTTCTACCATATCTGAGAAGATTGATAGCATGCATTTTTGAAATGTAGCTGGGGCATTACACAATCCAAATGGCATCATTCTGTATGCGAAGACTCCAAAAGGGCAGGTGAAAGATGTCTTCTCTTGATCCATGGGGTCAACCACTATTTGATTATATCTGGTGGGTTTAATTTCTTCTATGGCAAGATTTTTCATCATTGAGAGAGGCATCAAGTTGATACTAGCTCCCAAATCACAGAGGGCTTTCTCCAATGTCATTTTACCTATGGTGCATGATATGACAAAACTTCCTGGATCTTTGAGCTTTGGTGGAATATCCCTTTGAATTACTGAACTGCATTCTTCAGTGAGCATAATGGTCTCCTTCTCATGCTAGCTTTTCTTCTTATTGATAAGCTCTTTCAAGAATTTTGTATATAGAGGCATCTGCTCTAATGCTTCAGCCAGTGGGATATTAATCTCCAACTTCTTGAAGACTTCAAGGAATTTGGGGAAGTGTTGATCCTTGGTTTCCTTGTTGAACCTTTGAGGATATGAGAAAGGAGGTGTGAAAGTCTTCACCACTTGCTCTGCCCTTGAGATGGTTCCTCTATTACTTGCTTCCCTTTCCTTGAATCTTGTGGCTGGTCATCCTTCTCTTTAACCTTCTCTTGAGCTTGCTTGCTTACTGTCATTTCTTCCTTGTTGTTGGCCTCATCTTTCTCAGCTGGCTTCTTACCATTCTCCATAGGCTTCTTATTGTCTTCTTTGTCATTCACCAAAGTTCTTCCACTCCTTAATTGGATGGCTTTGCATTCTTCTTTAGGATTTGGAATGGTATCACTTGGGAGTGAGCTTGTTGGTCTTTCAATCACTGCTTGCTTGGACAATTGTCCAATTTGCCTTTCTAAATTTCTCATTGAGGCTTCATGATTCTTGCTGGTCATCTCCTGATGCTTCATCATCTTTTCCATCAGTATCTCCAAGTTGGAGATCCTTTGAGCATCTTGTGGTATTTGTGGTTGGTTATGAGATGTTGAGGGTGGATGATAGTTATTTTGGTTAGTGGTTGGGTTATTGGGTGGATAATAGCTAGAATTGGGATGGTTGTTTTGGGGTTTTCTATATGGATTGTTGATTAGCGGATAATTTATACGCTTTTTGGCATTGTTTTTAGTATGTTTTTAGTATAATCTAGTTAGTTTTTATTATATTTTTTATTAGTTTTTAATTAAAAATCACATTTCTGGACTTTACTATGAGTTTGTGTGTTTTTCTGTGATTTCAGGTATTTTCTGGCTGAAATTGAGGGACCTGAGCAAAAATCAGATTCAGAGGCTGACAAAGGACTGCAGATGCTGTTGGATTCTGACCTCCCTGCACTCGAAGTGGATTTTCTGGAGCTACAGAACTCCAAATGGCGCGCTCTCAATTGCGTTGGAAAGTAGACATTCAGGGCTTTCCAGCAATATATAATAGTCCATACTTTGCCCGAGTTTAGATGACGCAAACTGGCGTTCAACGCCAGCTCTCTGCCCAATTCTGGAGTTAAACGCCAGAAACAGGTTGCAAAGCAGAGTTAAACGCCAGAAACACGTTACAAACTGGTGTTTAACTCCAAGAAAGACCTCTGTACGTGTAAAGCTTAAGCTCAGCCCAAGCACACACCAAGTGGGCCCCTGAAGTGGATTTCTACATCATTTACTTATTTCTGTAATCCTAGTAACTAGTCTGATATAAATAGAACTTTTTTACTATTGTATTAGACATCTTTGATTAGTTTTATGCTATCTTAGATCTTTATGGAGGCTGGCCTCTCGGCCATGCCTAGACCTTGTTCTTATGTATTTTCAATGGTAGAGTTTCTACACACCATAGATTAAGGTGTGGAGCTCTGCTGTTCCTTGAGAATTAATGCAAACTACTACTGTTTTCTATTCAATTCAAGCTTATTCCAATTCTAAGATATTCATTCAAACTTCAACATGAATGTGATGATCGTGACAGTCATCATCATTCCCAACCCATGAACGCGTGCCTGACAACCACTTCCGTTCTTGAAAGCATCTCCATACACTTATCTGAAATTCTCACCAATGAATTACATAAGTATCTTTATCCTATTTTATATTTTAATTATGTTTTAATTATCAATTCACTATAACCATTTGAATCCGCCTGACTGAGATTTGCAAGATGACCATAGCTTGCTTCAAGCCGACAATCTCCGTGGGATCGACCCTTACTCACGTAAGGTTTATTACTTGGACGACCCAGTGCACTTGCTGGTTAGTTGTGCGAAGTTGTGACAAAGAGCTAATATTATGAACGTGCGTATTGAGTTTTTAGCGCCGTTACCAAGAAATGAACGATCACGATTTCGTGCACCAATTGTGGTTAGTGTTCTGCTGGTTGTTGTGGTTTGTGTTTCTTGAGTTGTTTTTGTTTGAATTTCTTTGCCATGGCTGCTGGTTTTGGTTTTGGTTGTCTCCCCATCTTAGGTTTGGGTGGTTCTTCCAAGAGGGGTTATATGTGTCTCCATGGAATTCATTCTGGCTGGATCCTTGGTTGTGCATGTAGTTCACTTGTTCCTGCTGCTGATCTTCACTATTTTTCTCATTTTGTCCCCACCCAGTTGGTGGATGATTGGTGACATTTACTGATGCAACTTGCAAACTGTTAATTCTCTTAGCCATCTGCTCAAATTATTGCTGGATTTGTTGCTGCATTACCTTGTTTTGAGCCAGAATAGTGTCCACACCTTCCAACTCCAAGACTCCTTTCCTTTGGGCTGGTTGGCGTTGTCTCTGATGAGCAAAGAAATATTGATTGTTTGCCACCATATCAATGAGGTTTTAGGCCTCCTCCGATGTCTTCATTAATTGCAAAGAACCTCCTGCTGAGTGATCTAGTGCTTCCTGAGCTTTCAAAGTCAAGCCTTCATAGAAATTCTGCAGTATGTCCCATTCATTAAACATTTCAGGGGAAAACTTTCTAATCAAGGCCTTGTATCTCTCCCAATAAGTTCAGTTCAGTATCAAACAGAAATGGAAAATTACTTGAAGAAGCAAAACAAAAAGAAGCTGAGCTCAATTATGAAATTCTCAAAGAGAAATTGAAGATCCAAGAAGAGCAATGAGACTAGAAAGCAGATCTAGATCTCAATCACTTCCTTGATCAAACAGAAAAATAAATTGCAGAAGAAATGTAAATGAAACAGCAATGAAATTCAGATCCAATTCCTCAATTCTTAGAATTATGCAGAAGAACAAAGATGAATTTCAGATCAAGAATTGAAACAGAATTCCTTCAATCTCAATCCAAAATTCAAAACAGAAGATGGAAGTTGTAGAAGTAAGAACAAAATGAAAGAAAACTCAGATCTCAATCCCAATTCCCAAATTTCAAATGAAAATTCTAATGAAAACTAAAATTCAGCTCCAAGAAAGAGTAAAAGTGCTAAAAGATTCAAAAGTCAAGGTAAAGGTCCTCTACAAATCAAACTAGCTCCTATTTATACACTTTTTATTTTTGATTTTCAGAACTTGGAGTGGGCTTTTCAAATTGGTGAAGAAGTGGATCCAAATTGGCTTTTGATTGAAATTGGACCCAGGTGCTGGCTCCAGTGGAGCGCTCAGTCAAGAAAGAAAACGTTGCTAGATTTATTTCCAAAGGACTGGCGTACTTCAAAGGATCATCCTCTAGACAACGTCATTGGTGATGTTTCGAAAGGGGTAACAACTCGATCCACTTTTAGAAATTTATTTACATATAGTGCTTTTGTTTCTCAAATTGAACCATCTACCATTGAGTCCGCAATTGATGATGAACATTGGGCTATGGCAATGCAAGAGGAGCTTAACCAATTCAAACGAAATAACGTTAAAATTACACAAACGATTGTTGTTTCAATTCTGTTAGGTAGACAATAAAAAATTTGAACAATGTGAATAATAGGCTGATTTTTTAGCCACT
>NC_029791.2:2613698-2614318 GCF_000816755.2 Arachis ipaensis | reverse complement strand
TCCTTTCCTTTGGGCTGGTTGGCGTTGTCTCTGATGAGCAAAGAAATATTGATTGTTTGCCACCATATCAATGAGGTTTTAGGCCTCCTCCGATGTCTTCATTAATTGCAAAGAACCTCCTGCTGAGTGATCTAGTGCTTCCTGAGCTTTCAAAGTCAAGCCTTCATAGAAATTCTGCAGTATGTCCCATTCATTAAACATTTCAGGGGGAAACTTTCTAATCAAGGCCTTGTATCTCTCCCAAGCCTCATAAAGAGATTCTTCATTCATTTGTGTGAAGGTTTGCACCTCTGTCTTCAATCTGATAATCTTCTGAGGTGGGTAGAATTTGGCTAGAAATTTATTCACTAGATCCTCCCAACTAGTGATGCTTCCTTGTGGGAAAGCTTCCAGCCATTGAGTAGCCTTGTCCCTCAATGAAAATGAAAACAGCAACAGTTTAGAAATATCTGGATGCACTCCATTGGACTTCACTGTGTCACAGATCCTTAGGAAGATAGACAAGTGTTGATTTGGATCTTCTAGGGCTTCCTCTATAAGAGCAGTTGTTTTGTACCAAAGTGATGAGTTGGGGCTTCAATTCAAAGTTGTTTGCATTGACATTTGGGGTAAGGATGCTA
>NC_029791.2:2610393-2610555 GCF_000816755.2 Arachis ipaensis | reverse complement strand
TCTTTAACTTTCGCAAAAAGATTCATTGTTGTTGCAATACTCAATTCACCCCCTCTTGAGTAATTGTGCATAGGTTCTACACAAGATGCTTTCAATACATTAACTACCGAATGAGGGTCACTATCCAAGACGGCCGTCAGCTCGTCGGAAAATTTATGGCCT
>NC_029791.2:2607813-2609391 GCF_000816755.2 Arachis ipaensis | reverse complement strand
TGTGTTTGTGATTTGACTGTGAATCCTGCTAATTGAATTAGGTAGCCTTCATTGTCAAACAATTTTGGTTTATTTAAATAACAATGTAGCTAATTTGAACTATCTATGGATGACTTTACTGTGAACAAACTATCTATAGAAGCTTTTGTTCTCCCCCAAAATGAAATACACTGTCTCACTTTTCATAGTTGAGCTGCACCCGTGACCATGTATCTTAGATTTCAGTTTTCACTTTATTCTCTTTTCACTTATCCATAGCCATTGAAGTTGTTATTAATTCCAAGGTCAAACTCGATACCTCCTGCCGAAGATTCTCCTTTATCCTCAAGTCTTGATTCATTCTGTGGTTTTCATGCAGGATTGTAGTCAAGCACAACTGTTCAGCTTTATTTTGGGCATTTCAATGCTAGTCAATAGTATTTTGCTAATAAATAACAGAATAAAATTTACTGGGTTAATATTGTTGTCTATCTGTGGATGACAAATAACAGAATCGAAAGAGGAGAGGGAGGGGGAGGGGGAAGACAATTAGAATAACTTAGTATACTTCTGTCACATATGTTCACATTTTCTGTCGAATATATTTCATTGCCTTGCATAAAACAGATTTTCAGGACAACCATGTTTTGTAGGATGGGATTAAATTGGTCACATCTATTTGGTGTAAAGCTAATGATCTTTTTAGAGGATTTTCCCACTTAAACATGTTGAGATTTGTAAGCTACACTTCATAGAAAGCACTTTGAGTATTTTTTTCCCATGATCTTCCATAGAGAATCTCTTATCATCCATTTCCTTTTATTATCTTCTCTCCTTCTTAATCATATTCTTTTTTATAGAAAAATGCATTTCATTAATCAAATAATAGAAATTATTGAAGCTGAATTAACTGATTGACCCCTTAGAATACATATTTGGAATATAAATTAAAGAGTGATGCTAGGTAACCAACTTTTTTTGGCCAACATCAGCCAACTTTTTTAAAATTATTTTGTTCATCTTAAAATCTAGACCCTAACTCATAAATCTTTAACCTTAAATCCTAAATTATAAACCTAAACACTAATGTTGGCTAACTAAAAGTTGGTTCTCTATACTTTCGTTAAATTAAAACATGATACAGATTGTATGTATCATGTGTTGTGTTGATCTCATTTTGGTTGGGTACTTTTACATGAGTTGAATAATTTGGTATTAATATTATTATACGAGTAGTACATTCGATTCAATCTATATAAAAGTATTAAGTATTAACCACTAGTTAGAAGTGGGGCTGTCACCTGGTGTTCTCTGTGACCGATCTGTTCTTTAATTGTACGATCATATCAATNGCCCAGGCATGCCTCCTCCACCGAACCCACAAAACCAGCAACAGCAGTAGTGGTAATGAACTAGGTAATTTCTTATTTTTTCCTTCTTCTATTTTGATTTGTTTATGATAACTAATATAGCTTGTGTTTTTTGGTTATCTAGCATAATTTGCGTAGGATTATATTTTTCTTTTTGTTTTTGTCTAAGATTGTGATGTCTTGATGGACGAAGAGTGGTCATGGAAGTTCATGAAATTAAGATACGATG
>NC_029791.2:2604412-2606360 GCF_000816755.2 Arachis ipaensis | reverse complement strand
ATTAACCACTAGTTAGAAGTGGGGCTGTCACCTGGTGTTCTCTGTGACCGATCTGTTCTTTAATTGTACGATCATATCAATTGAATTATGTGCCTCTGCTTTTTTCTAGCTGCATTTTCAGGAACCTTTAATTTTTGCTGACATGTTAACATTACTTTCAGCCAGTTCACTGGTTATTGTAAAATCTTTGTGGGCTAAATTTTTATGAAGAAATCCATTTTTTTGTATGGCCACTAATTACAACTAATTTATTAAATCTTTAACTTGGATTTGTATTCAGCATCTTGTACTTCATTTTTGTCTTATCTGCTCTGACCTATGGTTAACTAGCATCCCTCATTTTTTTTTTTTGTCAATACTAAAGAGAAGTTTAAATTACTGTCGCAGCTAAATTCGAGTTGTTATTGTTGATGCTCTGAAGAATTGAAGATTTGGACCTTGGACATGTGCATGTTGCAAACCATCTTGTAGTTAGGGAATTTTTTAAAATGTGTTGATGAGAAGTTCTATGTTAGAAAATCATGTTTTCGGAGGAGGTTATGCCATTGCAGCCTGAGCATTAGACTTATAAATCAATTGTGTAGATTGTCAAGAAAGGAACAAAAATATGATGCCGGATTGCAAAGACAGTGTACTGATTTGTGAGTGTAGGACCGATCTGTGACCCCCATATATTTCTGATTACATAATATACTTATGACTTGGGTAATGTTGAGCAATCTTTTTAGCTATCTATAATTATTTTTGGCTATTGTTTTTATAAATTATACTGCATATTTAAAGTAGTTTTCCATGGTACATGAATCAATAAATCTCTTTGTTTCTGGGTATAAAACTCGTTACATTTATCTTTCCAAATCACAAGTAGAGAAATGGAGCATGGAAGGTTAGTCAAAATCTCAGGATGTATATTTGTTAACTATTGTGAATGTTCGTTAGTGCAGAATTAATTGTATTCTTCATTATCTATTTCTTGTTTTTAATCATTACTTTACATCATAGGTATATTGCCGTCAATTAATATTTGCATAAGTTGGATTTTTATAATGATGATCTTGGTATAATTTGCACCCTTGTACAAAACTTTACCAATATTTTCCATCCTCTCAAAAAATAAGTAAAAAATGTAATCAATAGTTGACTATTAAAAATAATACAACTTTTATTGACCCAAAAAAAAAAAATACAACTTTTAGCTGGAAAACATTGATATGAATATGAGATGATTAGTGTAGCACACAATCGCATCACTTAAGATGAATCTTCTTGTCCTTCTCGTTATCTGATAGCAGAAAGGAGTTCAAATCATAATTGTTGAACCTTTCCTAACCATCCTTTTGAGTTTAAGAGGTTGTCAAATTGGTTGTTTCATGCCAAATTGCCAATGCGTTTGAACTTAAGATGCAATTTGGTAAAAGCAAGGATCAGAAATCACTGTCTCCAACATCTTGCAAACACATTTGCAAACACGAATTGACTTGATAGGGAAGTTTGATTAGAATGTTACCACGGTACCACCTTTTATGTTGTCAATTAGTATTAAGAAAATTAGAATTTAAAATTTTATGTATATTATTAGGTAGAAATTTAGGTACAGTCAACTTCACGTGAAATTGATAATTGAGAGATGTTAGATAAAAATTTAATCATTTAACCGATTTCAACTGTCAACTTTACGTGAAATTGACTGCATTTAAATTTTCACCATATTATTATCTAAATATTTCATACAGTTATTTAATTTAATTAATTTTTTATGTATAGAAAATACTCATCTTTTACTTGAGGATTCAAGTGTGCATGAAATATAAATAAATAATGAATAATAAAAATTAATTTAAAATTACACAAACGATTGTTGTTTCAATTCTGTTAGGTAGACAATAAAAAATTTGAACAATGTGAATAATAGGCTGATTTTTTAGCCACTGAGAATTTAAAAAAAAAA
>NC_029791.2:2594574-2598983 GCF_000816755.2 Arachis ipaensis | reverse complement strand
AAGTACTCTTTATCTTATTCCATTTTTACATCTAAAGTTTGTATTTTTTTTGTATAATTATAGATCGAGCACTACTACTCAAATATATTCTATAGTATTAAAATTTATCTATAAATATATTCTATATTTATTAAAATTTATTAATATTTTTTTACATCGTTTGATATGTATTATTAAAGTCTATGTTTATTAAAGTCGATAAATACTTTTATTTACATATTAATACGTATTAATCTAGAATGACTTTAAAGGAAGTTGCATATGAGAATGGTTGGTATGAACGAAGTAAGAGTAGTTGTTGAAAATAATAGAAGTGGCAAGAATGAATGAAAAAATAATAAAATATTAGACAACAGTTTATAATGGACTTTGGATGTGTGGAGACTAGAGAGCAAGTAATAGATACCATGGGACATATATAAAAGATTTAGACACAAGAGTTGTGATACCATGAGCATGTAGGTGCTAAGAGTGACATGAAATCAATGTGCCAACAAATACAACATGAAGCGAAATAATAAGAAAGTATCTAGCAAGCGAAGAAGTTTTAATGTGTAGCATACATGACAAAGACAACAGTTTATAATGGACCTTGGATGCATGTGAAGAGCAAGTAATGGATACCATGAGTCATGAGACATATATAAAAGGTTTAGACACAAGAGTTATATAAGGAGTTAGGTACACTGGTGACATGAAATCAATGTACCAACAAATACAACATGAAGCGAAACAGTAAGAAAGTATTCAGCATGTGAAGAAATTTTAATGTGTAGCATACATGATAAAAGAAAATGCTGTTATTATGCCTCATATAATATATTATTGGTGTCAATAGGTTCTCTGTGTTACTTTGGAGTTATATTATCGAGTTGTATAATTATATTTGGTATTTTGTTGATAATGGATATTACCTATTTTTTATGATACTGCTAAAGAGAATAGTTTAATAAATTATAAGATATTTGTTTTTGCTTCCTTTCATGATTCTGAGTTGTATGAACAATCTAAAAAACAATGAGGCACAATAGTTGGTTAAAAAAAGTGACAATAAAAAAATACAAATAGATTATCCTTATAAAAGTGTAAGAGGGGCTTCAAAAATGTAATACATATATGTTATTACGTATTTTTTTTTTTACTTTCCAATTTCTTCTATCTTATTTTAATCTTATTAACATAATCCGAAACTAATTTTGCATATACTTATTTCACTAACAATACAAAAAATTTCATGCATAACCTTTTGCAAAATATTATTAATTTTGTCTTTTATAATATCATTTGTCTAGCATATAATACTGGTTATTTGATTGGCATACGAATGACGCAGTCTACACTTATCAATAATTTGTTAAAACATTAATATATTAATTTTTTAAACTATTAATTATGTTGAGTATTGTACGTGACATCTAAATACATGCAAATTTGTTTATAATTAAATTAAATAAATAAATTATATTTCAAAAAGATTTAATTGATTTAATATTGTTCATTTAACATATGGCACAAATTATTTGATTAGCTTATAAAGAATTCAAAAAAGTCTGCACCTACCAATGATAGAGTAAAAAGTCTTACGCATATTTTATTAATTTCTTTTTTCTTTTTTAATCTGTTTTACATTAGATAATATTATTTTTTTCTGATCATTAGATTAATATATAATATTAAAGATGTGGCAAGATAAAAACATTTGTTGAATTGATTTTTAAACTAATTTGACAACCCAATAAAATAAAATGATTTCATTTTGTTAATTTTTCTAATTTATTTTATTGTATTTTTTTTTACTTTAAAAATTTTAGGATCTAAAAATCTTGATTTAAATAATTTCAATCATATGATAAAAAAGTGGTTCGAAAAATAGGTTTGAATTTGGGCAATTTATTGAATGTAACTAAAATAAACATATTAAAATACAATAAACAGAACCATAAATTCAACATTTATCAATAAATAATTATCAGAAGAAAAAAATGTTGCATAAATAATAGAAATAATTTGATAATATATAGACTAATTTAGACCACAAAAAAAAATAAAATACATAACAAAAAGTAAATATATAATTTTGTTAAACAAATAACTAATATCATTTAACTTTAATTTTCACCATTTCGAAAAAATAAAAAAAATGAATTTTTAAGCATTAGATAATTTAAAAGTACTTATTGTAGAAAAAAATACAATTATAGAAAAATAAAAAATATTATAACCCACAAAAACTATTTAATAACAAAATTGAGTTTGGTCAAAATTGAGAAAAAAAGTTGAAATTTTTTAACTAATCACAAGGAATCACCACTATCAACTTATTAAATTTGAATAATATCAAGTGAGAATTAAGAAATATAACAAAATGATAAATCTAAAAGTTTTCTATTTCTCTTAATTAAAGTAATTTATGTAATAAATTTTTTTTAATAAATTAATAAGATGACTTATCAGGCAAATTAAAAAAATAACTATAGTTTTTATACATCTAGATATTTAAGAAAGACAAAAGAATTAGTTTATCAAAACTTCAACAATACATAAAAGTTATTACAATAGATGGTTATATATCAAAATGATAGATAAGATTGAGAGTTATAATAATGTTACTGGGTGATAATTAATTATGATAGAGTGAAAAGAAGCTGAAAAGACAAGAAATGAGGAGAGGATAAGGTAATATAAAAGTGGCATAAGATAATCTTTATCTTTATCTTTATCTTTATAGTAATACAAATGTGGAGCTCATTTGTTGACGTGGCACTCATACGTTGAGTCTGGGAGTTCATTTGCTGAAGTATCGTCACTAGAAATTTTAAGATTTATATTTATAAATCATAAATTATTATTTGCTTAAGTTGTTATTTTCAAATTTTAAGTTTAGGTTGTTTTACTTAGGTTGTTATTTTTAAAATTTTAATTTATTTTATTTAAGTTGTTATTTTTTAAATTTTAGACTGTTGTACTTAGATTGTTATTTTTTACATTTTAAATTATTTTACTTAGATTGTTCTTTTTTATATTTTAACACTATTTTTTAAAAATCTGTTAATTCTTTTTAGCATTATTTTTTAAAATTTTGTTGATCTTTTTTAAAATTGCAGCTACATAAATTCTTTTAAAGAAATTTAGAGTTTTAAAAAAATTTCCGTTAATTATACTTCAGTTGTTACATACTAATATTACTATAACGATTTACGTTAGTTTAGTATTATTGAGATAAAATCAAAGGTGAGAAGGAAGTCTTTAATTTAACGTAGTATTTTGTACAGAATTTGTTGCTTGAATTCTCCAATGAAGTTGCGGATAGTGATGAATCCGAAGTATTAGAAAATGCTATTACACCAACCAAGCGACTATCTTTGGAGTCGGAAGATTCGAAGGTGCAAGGAGATACCTCAACTTGCAAGAAGATCAAAATTGAGAATGAAACTTGAGAATTTGGATGCACATGTTTTAGAATCCCTTTTAGAGTATATCTAATAGAATAATGCTAAGTTTGTTTTAGTAGAAACATTGTCTTTTCTTGAGTTGTTATTTTTCTTTTGGTTCTATTGGATTTTTATGTTTGGAATTTAGAATTTTTTTTAAATATAAATTGAACTTATTTGGTTATTATTTATGGTTTTATTTTTAATTCGATTCACACCGTTGATATTCTGTTAATTTCTAATTTAGTATTTAATGTCATAAAGTTATAAATTTCTTATATGGATTATTGTTGATACAATTAAGTTAGTTATTGATTTTTAATGTGTATTTATTTTAAAAAGAAAATCTAATTATAATTTTTAATTAAAGTATTATGTTTAAAATTTTAAATTTAAATTCAAATAAACTTTTTTTTGAATTTTTAAGTAAGTAATTGGGTTTGAGAATATTTTTTAAAACTTTATATAATTTATAAGCTACTATGCTAATTACAAAAAATTATATTAAAGTAAATAGAATTACCAGTCTTATTAAAATGTGAGGTTATTTATACTATTTAAAAGAAATTTTAATTTGACATTCTTCTATATTTAATTATGTTTCTAATGTTGTTCCGACAAAATTGAATTAATTTAGGAAATTTTATTTAAAAATTTAAAATTTGTACTAACTAATTAGAAAATTCTATTTAAAAATTTAAAATTTGAAATTCTAATACTAATTCCTAATTAAGTGACTTCTTAACTATTTTGATTTTTAAATTTAAAATTTTTTAGTTGCTACATTTATAAATTTTCTCTTTACTCAATTTACATTGTTAACTTTTAAATTATTTCTGCACAATAGAAGTACTTTTATTTTTTTCTCTTTTTAAATATTTTTTCTAAATTTACGTAATTTATAAGGTTATTAATTTTTAGATTGTATTTAATTTATTTATTTTTATCGACAAATAATAGGATTGATACTATTTATGA
>NC_029791.2:2577619-2590967 GCF_000816755.2 Arachis ipaensis | reverse complement strand
AAAACGGCTCAACAAGTAGGCCTCGCAACATGGATCCTATCCGCGGGTACCCAATCCAACCCAACCCGGTCGGATAGGGTTACCAATCTGATTCGCTGTGGATAGGGTTGCCAATCCGATTCGCTGCGGACAGGGTTAAGTGCGGAGCGGGTAGAGTGCGGGTTGAGTCTTAACCCTACCCGCACCTGCATAATATGTATTATATATGTTTAAAAATATTATATATAGGAAATAAACCAAGGACCTTAAGTATGTGAAAAGGCTCTAACTACTGAAACCAAATTTATAAATTTGTAAACTTTACCTATTAAATTTATCAAAAATTTACAAAAAAAAAGGAGAGATCAATTCAAAAGCAAGAGCAACCTTCGGTCAAACAAATAAACGGTATCGTTGTATCTTGTATGTTTAGGGTTGAAATAAAGAAAAAAGCAGCCTTCAGTCCTTCACTTTCTCCTCTTCGAACCATGGAAGCCTTGGCACACTAAGCCCTAGCCCCTTCGCCGAACAGCTTCGTCTTCATCTCACTCACCGTCTTCGTCTGTACTCTGGGTGTTCGTCGTCTTCGCCTGTCTTCTGCTCGTCGTCGTCCTCGTCTGCCCTCTACTCGCGCCGTCGTCTTAGTTTGGTCGCCGAAGGTCAGCACTGCCTGCTCACTACTTTCTGTTCTTCGATTTTTTTTATTTTTTTTTCATGCCCTCTTTTTCTGGTTTTCTGCTCACTGCTCTTTGCTCTGTTCACTCTTTTTTTTTACTGCTCTATTCTTCATTTTGTTGTGTTTGGATATTTTTCAGCCCGCAGATAGGATAGGGTTGAGTCGTGGATACTAGATAGGGTTAGGATTGGGTTCAAACCCTATCCTCCTCTACCCGTTGCCATCCCTGTCAACAAGTACCCGCTAGTTGTTTATAAATCCTTTTCCTATACTTCTCCTTGTTGTTTATATTAAACAGGCCCAGTGGCCCAGACCCACGACATCAACGACGAAAAGTAACGATCCACAGACCGCGTAGCCAATCTAGCTTCCAGGTTCCAGCCTCCGCCCTTTCCGTCGCGAGCTCCGCCACCAATCGCCGCCACAACCAAATCCTCGGCCCCCCCAGCCACCGCCATCAAAGTCATCTCGAAGCCCCCTTCTCAGGTTTGTTCTTAGAATCTCTCTCTCTCTCTCTCTCTCTCTCTCTCTCTCTCTCAATCTTATATATCTCTAATTCCCTATGATTGCTATGGATTAGAGATTTTATATTTCTTTGAATGCAACCGTTATAATGTGACTCTAATTGCGAATTATTCAATTTCTCTGTTATGTTTGTAATCTGAAGACAACCACTGAATTAGGGTTTCTTTTGTTTGTTTTTAGTTTTTAGTTTTTTTTGTCTGAAACATTTGAACCGGATAATCGATGGGGAAAAATGAATTTCTTACACGGAAAGCCATCGCCAATCGAATCATGGCAAAAGGGCTGCAGAAGCTTAGGTGGTACTGCCAGATGTGCCAGAAGCAATGCCGAGACGAGAATGGGTTCAAATGCCACTGCATGAGTGAAAGCCACCAGCGCCAGATGCAGATTTTTGGCCAAAACCCACATCAGATAATCGAGGGTTATTCCGAGGAGTTTGAGACATATTTCCTTGAGCACATGAAGCGCAGCCATCGGTTCAGCCGCATTGCTGCCACCGTGGTTTATAATGAGTACATCAATGACAGGCATCATGTTCATATGAACTCCACTCAGTGGGCAACTCTTACAGAGTTTGTGAAGTACTTGGGTCGAACGGGGAAGTGTAAAGTCGAGGAAACACCTAAGGGTTGGTTCATTACATATATAGATAGAGATTCTGAGACCCTTTTCAAGGAGAGGATGAAGAATAAGAGGATCAAGGCAGATATGGTGGAGGAAGAGAAGCAAGAGAAGGAGATTATGAAACAGATCGAAAAAGCTGAGCAATTGATGCAACGGTAAGATACTACTGAGGCTGATCAGGCTTCAAGGGTCGAGGCTCCGAGGGAACTAAATGTGGAAGATGGAGTTAAGATAGGATTTTCTCTTGGGGCATCGGCTAAGCCTGTGATCAAAGAGAAACATGAGTCATCGAAGAAGGCTGTGTTTGATGAGGATGAGGAAGATAAATTCGAGGGAAGGAATCTGGGAAATAGTTTGAAGAGAAAAGAGAGTGGCGGTGGAGGAAAGTCAACCTTGGAAGAATTGATTAGGGAAGAGGAGAAGAAAAAGGAGAAAATCAACAGGAAGGACTATTGATTGCATGAGGGAATTATTGTTAAGTTTATGAGCAAGGCCTTGGCAGAGAAGGGGTACTACAAGCAAAAGGGTGTGGTGAGAAAGGTGATTGACAAATATGTTGGGGAAATTGAAATGCTTCAAAGCAAGCATGTGCTGAGAGTCGATCAGGAAGAGCTTGAAACTGTGATTCCACAAGTTGGGGGCCGTGTAAAAATTGTCAATGGTGCATATCGTGGATCAACTGCGAAACTTTTGGGGGTGGATACGGATCATTTTTGTGCAAAGGTGCAGATAAAGAAAGGTGCCTATGATGGCAGGGTACTCAAAGCAGTGGAATATGAAGACATTTGTAAAATAGCACAATGAGTTTGATGAGAATAATAACCAAGTGATTGTGTGTTAAGTTGGTTGAATAACATTGTTTATTCTTATGTATCCGTCTGTAATTTTTTATCTATATGAGATCAATCATGACGATAATCTTCCCTGTTAAAAGATTGAATGCGTGCTTGATTGGCAATGGAGAATCTTTTTACTTTCCGGTAGTAAGAAAATTGCGGGGAGATGGTGATTGTAAGCTCCAAACTACAATGTTATACGTGCAATTAATGAACTACTTAATTTTGATTGGCAATGGAGAATCTTTTTACTTTCTGGTAGTAAGAAAATTGCGGGGAGATGGTGATTGTAAGCTCCAAACTACAATGTTATACGTGCAAGTAATGAACTTCTTAATTTTAGAACGTAACGGTTCAATGTTCACAAGGTTGAGGTGGTGTTGTTCTACTTACATGTATATACATTCGATTATTCTTGTATCAGTTGCACATATGAAGAAAAAAGGTTATGCATATGAAGAAGGTTATGATTATGAATTTCTTTTCTTCTGCATCATTATATTAAGATATAAACTGTAGAATATGAGAATTTCTTACTCAAATTTAAAAGGTTTATTTGGTGTGTCCAAACTACACTTTTTCATGCATAGTTTATGAAATTTCATGAGCTGATTAAGATAGATCTTCACGCTAATCTGTATATACCATGTAGTATGGAACGGGACGACTTAGAGAAGCGTTGATGCCACTCAGTTATTTTCAGAATCTATACTTCCCCTTTTATAAGATTGAACATGACTCAGAATTAGATGAAACATCAGGTAAGAATAAACAAAATCAAAGAGTTACATTTATTACATAAGAACAAAAAATTAGTAACATGTAACTCGATACATTAAAACAAAAATGAACCTTTGATCTACTACACCCTGCTGCGTTAATCTACAAAATATATCTTGACAACTCAAGTCAAGAATACCAAAATTTGTTCTACCGATGAAACACTAACAGAATACAAGATATTCAATTACAAAATTTTAAAATGGAAGTGATGAATGATTGGGCTTAAATGTTGATCATCGCCGGGTGATTTGTTTCCTCCGGTTTGATAAACTTGGAAAGCACCTTCACATCACAAATCCAATGGAAGCATCAAGAGGTAACTGTTGAAAACATGAGATGAAGTCGGTCAGCAGGCGAGTCGTAGGAGCTACACAAATATAGCAATTGAGAGATATTATATGCACTACTCTGTATACACTTCTCTTATATACCAAATAAACGCCATCGATAAAAAGTGAGAGAAGATAAAAAATTCGACTTTTATATCATAAAAGAAAGGTGTACAAGAAATGTGCACAATAAAAGTAGTACATTTCTCTAGGGCTGCACACGGATCGGATCGGATCGGATATAGCTTAAAATTCTATCCGATCCGCACTGCACTCATAGGATCGGATCGGATACGATATCCGCAATTTTTTAGGCTGGATCTGATCCGATCCGATCCGCATACTTGCGGATCGGATATCGGGTATATCCGCATAATTCAAAAGAAACTATTTTAAAATTCTATTTGGCTGTTTTTACAAAAAAATATCCAGAAAATTTATTTTTTTATCTGTTTAAGTCTATTTACTCATAAAATATTATCAATAATAGTTCTCTTGAATAACAAAAATAAAATAATAACACAAGATTTAAGTTTAATTATTCTAAGTTGAAGTACAACATAAAAGATTAAAAACAAAATATCATAAAATTCATAAAATAACACACTAAAATTCATATAACATTAGGGTTTACTTTCTTAAACTATGCTATTTATATGTGATGTGCGGATATGCGGATTTGCGGATCGGATCCGCGGATATCACTGCCGAATCCGCAATCCGATCCGACCATAGTGCGGATCAGACCCGATCCGATCCGATGACTCTGCGGATCGGATAATATCCGCAAAATTCGGATCGGATGCGGATAATTACCGCGGATATGCGGATATTATCCGATCCATGTGCAGCCCTACATTTCTCCACTGACAGAAAGTATTAATGAGTGCCATATTAGCAGTAGTAGTTGATAACATCAACATTCAAGCCCTGAGATGAGCAAGACAAGCACTAATGATCTTATGATTAAAAAGGGAACGTCAATTTTTATATATCTGTAGATAAGTTATTATAGCTTCATGCATCACTTAACAACAGTCCAACTGAGGGACTTACTTTGAAGATGTTGCTATGAAGGTTTCAGATATCCTGCTCATCCATCTCCTCAAGAATAACATATTTGCCAGAAGAATCTGTTGTGTGAAGCACTGCCACCTCACCTTCACCAAAATGGCCCTTCTGAAGCTTCAGATATCTAAAATAGAAAAATAGATCGAAAAAACATATAAATAAGCATAATAAAATTAAAGGAAAAAGAATTTTGGAAGACAAGTTTGCTGATGACTTACTTGTACCAGTTTGAATAAACTGACACCAAACAGAATAGTGCAGAGACCGAGTCCTTTCACCCATGTAAATTTATCATGAAAGTACAATACCGCAACCTACACATAAACAGCATATAACCAGAAAGTGCAAGTAAATCTACAATAAGCAACCGCAACACTAAGAAACCTCTATCCTATTCGAACATAACATGCAACAGTTATAAAAAATATAGTACTAAATTAATTCATATATTGAAGCAATGTAATCTTGACAGAATAATACCGAAAGGATCTGGTAATAAACATAAAAGATTAAGAGGGATCACTGGATATTCATATCAAAAGATAAGAACAATATCGAAGCGTAGTTCATACCAATATTGTGACAGCCTCCTTGACTACCCCTGCTATTGGGACTGTGACTGCACTGGTTACTGAGACCAAAAAATATTCGGTTAACACCTGGAACAAGAAAAAATATCATATGGTTTCCTGTTGAGACTGTAAGTTTTAAGTAGAAGAGAAAGAAAAGAGAAGAAGAAAGATTATTAAACCATATGGACGTATTATTCTGATAGAACATGATGTGTTTACAAGAGAGGAATACTATCTCTATTTATAACGAAGTGAAATCCTAATCCTAGTTATGTAAGAATTAAGGAAATGATCATGAAATAAGTAGATATCTCAGCTAATCCTAGGACATAGGATTTGATATGATGAAATATGATAGAGATATTACAAGATATTCTCCTTATTTCTAACAAAGCCTATCTCAAAAAAGTCAATAAGAAGCTAGTTGTGTTAGATCAGAGCACAAATGAATCTTGAAGGGAATAGCATTACCATGTAAAAGGCAAGAAAGCCCCCCAAAATCATCAGGAAGAAACTTTGAGTAATATGCCTTGAATCATCAAAGTATTTGTTGTTATGGAGTTCATGCCATGGATCTAATGCAAGAGAGAGAAGTGCAGTTGCCACTGCCATTACTGGTGCTACATAGCTCATAAGAGTAAGTGGATCTTTTAGACCTGAAACATTTGAAAATGCACATAAAGGCTTTGCTAGACTATAATAGAACTTTCAAAATTTGTATTAGTAAAGTAAGGGATAAAGGACACTACTTACATCTAAGATTCTAACATCGAAAATATCTTTTGATTCATTTTATGAAACTATCCTTGCCATTACCTATCTCCTAGATATCAATCCTGGTTGAGATTTTAAGCCTATTCATTAAGGTCTATATATATTTGCCTTCATCTCCTAAATATACTATGGAGTATGGAGGATTTAGTTCAACATATGAAATGAATAAATAATGGAGAGAGTAGTGACCTATGTAAACTAATTTATTGCTATCTACAACTACAAATGGTGTACAATGATCACTTAAACATCTGCTTTAGTTTTCTAACAATCATATGATCTCTCATGCTTAGGATATTTATGATATCTTAGGTATAAAGTACACATCTACCTTTTTTTTAAAGTACATCTGCGTTTTCAGTAAAGGCACAAAGATTCTGCTATCAATTTATACAGGAACCAAAAAAACAAAAGGCACTAAGTTATATTAAATTTATGGGTCGATTGACTGAAACCAACAAGAAATAAATAAGCAAAAGATTATTTTAACCAATAAAGTTTATCAAATATATTGTAAAAAATCTATTGTGAATGAAGATGTGCCTAATGATTCATGTGGAGTTATACAGGGAACTTACCATAGGTTTCTTTCTTCAATTTGGTTTTTGAGTCCACATGCACAACAAGAATGAAAATTAGGTTCCGCGGCAACAAAACAAGGTAAGAATACTAGTTACAAAGGGCACAAAGAAAAATAATGAAACTTTAATGTGGTTCTGCAAGTGCTCACTTGTATTTTATACAGACTTTTTAAGCAAAAGGAAAAAAATGCAAATATCATACCTGCAAAAGGATCTGGGTCATACACCAGTGGAACCCAGACATAATAGCAGCAAGCATAACAAGTATAAACCCCCATAACTGAAATTCTGTCTCTTTTGCAACTGCAATGCACAGAAATAAGATGGGTATGTGTGTGAATTCTCAATGTGGCACGTTTTCCTAATGCTTGAAAAGTTCGCTGGGCAAGCTTCAATTGAAAATTTAAAATCAAGAGAACTTGTAATCGTGATACTATATAGAACTGAGAAACATTCACCATGACAGTAAAAAATAATTAAAACCCAATATCCGTTGAAATCTTTAACTGGTTCACTGTTCAATAGTTTGCTAAACAATGTTGAGGTATTAACTGGAAAAACCAAAATTCAGAATGGACTAGGAACTTCCAAGAGCACACAAAGACATAGGGGCCATTCTAAATTCTGATAAACATTCCAAAATATCATGGAAAAGCAAATGAAGTAAATTAACAATGTAGATCAACTCCTCTCCAGAAGCTATTTCACATAAAAAATTAAGATGTTTAAAGAAATCGCATATTCAACATGGAACGATATGATGGAACCATGGAACTGTTAATTAGCATCCATATTCAGCTAATCTTTGTTAATGCCTGTTGGCAGCTATACTGGGTCAGATGTTATGATTTTGTAAGTGCAAATAAATGTAAATTATAACGAGGAGCTCTTAGACTGAACGTGCCTGTTAGTAATATGCCGATAGAGATGACTACAACGATGCCAGATAGTTTATAGCTTGGTGCCTCCAACCTTCCAACAAATATTTGACAATTCAATGGCGAAAACATGAATTGAAACAATTGACTTGTTTATACTTGAATACGCACACAGATGACATATGGGGAAAAGAGAAAATTACCCGAATGCAAAAGCAAAAAAATTGGAGCCCCAGACTTACACTGCAAGTGGAAAGGACAATGAAGTTAGGGAAGAAAAATAGTATCTTCTACAAAATAGAGGGCGATGTAGTGAAATGAGACGTGACATTACAAAAGAATTTAAACAAATATTTCCCTCAGGTTACATAGAGAAGAACAGAAATATCACCTAACATTGCGACAGAGATGGAAATTAAAGATGCATTGCTCAGGTTAACATCCAATGCTGTTCCAAGAGCAGTCGGCACAACTGTGAAAGGCAAAGTCCATCTGTGGCATTAGTTGATAGAAAAGTCAGAATAACAACTACCACAAAGAGCAATGAACTATAACAGTCAATAACACAAACTTAATGATAAAAAAAATGTATCTAGAAGTTTCAATATGGAATATCCAAAGGAGCATAACCAAGTGAGCAGAGAACAATAGCAATAATGAGATAGCAGAGTTCAAAGGCTACCTTTCAAAAAGTAATCCCTCCAAGACATGACAACAGTTTGAAATTTATGAGACCAGCACCAGGTAATAATCCTTGATAGGACACCTTGCATCATGAAGTGGAAAGTATTCATCATATAAGAGCCGGGAACTTCCCCATATCAGCTCCTAATAGAGTTTTATTGTACCTGTCCAAATTAGTAGAAAAACAAGAAAATGCGAATCGTAAATAACCTTACATAGTGTATCTATGCATGTGATGACTATATGTATCAAGAAGAAACTTACAGGGTCAAACATAGACTGAATGTGTACCAAATAAGAATGAAAACAAACGTCTTTAAAATATATCCCATAGAAATAGGATTGCGGGAGCTTTTTGCCAATGATCCATGATCTTCCAAGGACATGGAGGAGTCAACATGGGTCAGTCCCCCTGTAGGCCTGTTCTCAATATCAAAAGGCACATGCTTCTCAGATCCATTTACTCTCCGATGAATTGAATCTTCATCCATGTAACTAGCACCATACAAAATGCTATGCTGAAACTTTAGGTGAAACAGTCTCTCCCTTTCTAAAGGTCCTCTTTGTAGCTCCTGATGAAATGATAATTCAAAACGAGGGTCTTCGTCCACAAGATCATTCCTTGCATTTCCTAATTCCCAATTGAAATGGACTTCTTCGTCCGCATCACACCAGCGTGAAAATGAAGGCTCTCTACCAAAGACAGAACCTACTCTTCCACTGTTACCACCAGTGATCCTAGCAAAGTTGCCCTTGTCAGAATCCAATTCACTCTGTACCATTTCCTTCTGTATGTCAAATTATTGCCATTTATATACTCCACAACAAATCCAGCATACTCTTTGACCAAAACCAACTACTTAACCTCACTTGGGTGCATAACAAAGCCAGCGCACAAGCTGCCTTTCTAGCACAGGACCTGGTTTCATAATCAAATTCATCAAAGTACGCCTGCATGATGGACTTAAAATCATTGATCAGTAATCAAAGAATAAACAAATTAAACATTGATTGTCATTACATCTTAGAACAATAAGCCAAGATATTTTTAAAAACCAAAAGAAACAATTGCTCCTTGATAGCCACCACCATTTTGCAGATAGATTAAGCTAAATATTCATAGCAGATAGGTACATCTTCCCTATTCATCTAAATGAAGCAATAATGATACAAACATTGATTGTTTAGAAACTACTAGGAAAGACCAATTCTTCAAATTTTTTTTATCGAAATTAGTTTATGCTAATTATGCAATGTTAGACAATGCAATGAAAATAACAATAACAAAATACGGAATGTGTGTGTCAGAGAGAAAGAGAAGCTAAATACAAATTATGGTGGTTATTTTCTTCAATCATTGGGACCATTATGTATTCGTCTTGAAAACAAAGATACAAGGACCCATTCGAGCTAAAATGCAAACTTTGGGGACTAAATCCCCATAATGGTCCCCCAGATTCAGCCCGTGCACCGATTTAACCCCTAAGATTCCAATTGCACTATTTATGTCTTCCAGATTGCGATCCGGGCAACATAATGGTCCTTCGGTGAATTTCCGGCGTGACTCAGCGACGGCTTTGCTTATGTGGCACAGCCACTGCCACGTTGGAGCCATGAGTGTACAGATGACCTGGATTGTGTTGTAAAATTCCCCAATGTAGCCCCTGTCTTCATGTTTAAACCCTAAAACTTCATTGGCCTCCCCTCAATGTGGTTCTCTCCATCAACGTCTCCTTCTGCATCTGTTGTGTACACCAATAGCTGTCCCCCATGAGAGGAACTGGGAGCCATGTTGCAGGAAGTTCCAACCGGTCATCGTCGACGGAGAGACGGAGAAGAAGCACAATGCCATTTCCACCTTTTGTTGGGTGATTGTTAATGGAAGCAGCAAGAGGTTTCAACTTCTCCTTGCTTTTTGTAATAGCCAAATACACAATCCTAAAAACAAGAATCATCCCAAACATGATGGCAAGATCAACCCACTTGGAATGCCCCATTTCCACCTGCCATGTGTTTGTCAAAATGTCTCTACCACTAATAATGGTTTTTGCACTTCCACCTTGTTCCATGGAAAATTTTAAGCCTTCAAATTCATTCTTGAAAGATCCTTGGAAAGCATACTTAAGGAAAGAAAGGTAGTAAAAGGGGTATTTCCAAAATGGTTTTCGAAGATTGTTTGGCAGCCTGTAGAATCCACCAGTTAAGATGGTTAGTCCTTGAATTCCGCAGGTAATGCTCATGCCGGTTACGAAATTGGGAAACATACTCCCCACAACCATCATGAGGCTCTCAACCCAAAGCACAATGGCAAACAGAACAGAAGCAAAGTACACAAAGTGTTCTAAACCTCTCTGCAGCCCTGAGAGGTAATATATTATTCCTCCAGGAATTAGACAAATCATTAGCATATATGGAAGTGCTGAGAAAGTACAGAGTTGATGGAGCGAATCCACCAATAATGGAGCATAGCAATCTTACCCTCATTTCCTCCATTAATGGAGCGAATCCACCAATAAGAGCCATGAAAGCCAGAGTTGATATCAAAAAAGTAAGCAGAGACCCTCTTCCCTGAACCATGCATGAAGATATTATATTAACTTCTTAACCTTGTGCATTACAAGTCATAATGTTAATTGCTTTTCATAGTTTACTTACTTGAATTGATCCATTACTTGAGCCAATGTTATAGAACATGGAACCCATGCTAATAGCTACTGCAATAAAGACAACAAGAAGCAGCCAGTAATTGCTCAAGTCACGAAACAATCGCAGCGAAGATCTTCTCATAAGAACGAGGCACTGAGTGAGGAATGTGGCGTTGACCCTCTTCTTCCCAACTGCTCCTGAATTCTGTAGGTATGCAAAGGTTAGTTTTTCATATTTGTCATAGAGATATAGGTTTTGAAAAGTTTGGTAAGGAATGTAACATGAACTTACACTTTCAGTTATTGTTGCCACTACATTATTAACTTGGTTTTTAATCTCAGATGATCCATAAGACTTTACAAGGATGTCAATTGCTACTTCAGCAGTAACTCTGAATCCAAAACCTTCTTCAACATCCTGAATAAATAACAAGAATTTGATTTTCAAGTATGTCATGTAGAGAACCCACATTGAGGGGAGGCCAACGAAGTTTTAGGGTTTAAACATGAAGAGAGGGGCTACATGGGGAAATTTTACATTACAATCCACGTCATCTGTACACTCATGGCTCTAACGTGGTAGTAGTTATGCCACATAAGCAAGGCCGCCGCTGAGTTACGCCGGAAATTCACTGAAGGACTATTATGTTGCCCGGATCGCAATCAGAAGGATATAAATAGTGCAATTGGAATCTTAGGAGCTAAATCAGTGCACGGACTGAATCTGGAGGACCATTATGGGGATTTAGTCCAACTTTGGGATCAAAAACTATTTTTTTTTATTAATATATCTTTTGTTTGTATATAGAAATCATCATCCATCCCAATTCCATAACAATAAGAAAAGACCCACGATGAATTAGTTACTGAAATGAACATTTGGCGGGAAACAAAGAATGAAACTGACCTAAGGAAGATTGAGAGGGAGAGAGAGAGAGAGAGATCCAATCTGGGTCGGTGAGATCAAGCTTTTTTGTTGGATTGAATGTCGTTATGTTTGTTGAAGACGGCACCTCAAATCATATGAACGTCAAATTCATTGTTCATATTTCTGAATTCTGATTTTTGCATTTTGCAGCTAAAGCTAATGCTTTCAGCTTTGAACAATGTCAAGATAACTCTACTTTGCATTTTTAGTTACATTATATTGTAAAAATTATGTAGTAAAAGAAATAAATAATTAAATTGTACATTTTGCAATATGCAAATATTCCCTTTTTATATATTAAGTAATTTCATTTGTTTAATTGTAGAATTGTTAATAAGAGAAAGTACTTATATTTTTTTTATAGTTATAGAATTTATAATTTAAAACATATATAAAAGAACATCACTATTCTTATTCTATTCTACTAAGTTGATAATTTAGGTTAGTGGTGAGGACCATGTGGCATCTTTAACTCTTTACACCTTCAAGTTTCAAAGATATTTAGATTCAATGGGACCCACATGTTCCTTTGCTCAACCAAAAAATCTTCCACAGTGCTCAATGATTGGGTTCTCACTGCTTATATTCTTATTCATCTTCAGATCCAGTGTCATAAACTTCATATTCATCTTCATCTTGGTTTAGTGCCAAAAAAAAAAATATGGGGAGTGAATTGGTGAGGCGCAGAGTTAACTTGATTGCTTCCCATTTTGCATCAACTGATGACATCTCAGCTGCTCATGTTCTCCCTATGATAATTAATTTATCCTCCTCTTTACTTTTTTTTTTATTGAAGAAATTGTTTGAATTGATCAATTGAAATTATGGATTTTTATTGACATGCTTGACAAGTTGATACTAAGTGGGGAGCAAGAGTAGTGAACTTGTGTTCCTCACTGAGGTCATATGATTAGAATCTTAGGATCATGTTTTATCATGAGAGAATCTAACTAACTGAATATAATTTGGGTATCTTGTGTAAAGTAAATTCTCTTTTGTTTCATTTTTGGATTCTCTCTAAAGGGAGATAGGAAAAAAGTTCTCTTCGGCAAGAGTTATAAGAAATTTTAGTTTTTGGTAACATTCCCGTGCATGGCCCGGGTAATACACTAGCACTACTATAAGCAGTCCTTCATTCTTCCTTTCTTTCTTTCTTTTGGGAGAACAAGGTAGGCATGGGAGAGTGAGAGAGAAGAAAAAACCACACACAGAGCTTGGTGTTTCAACTTCGAACAAGCAAAGGTTAAAACAATCGCTGAGGTTGTCAATAATGGGTACCAAGAGAAGCATCAATCCAAGGTTTTTGTAGATGGTATGTTATAACCACCAAACTCCTTATATATCTTTTGTTTAGTTTAGTTTACGTGTAGTTGTTGTTTATATATATATAAATAAAATTGTTTCTTGAAGAAATGCATATACCGAGGGCTTTTAAATTTAATGGGCTTGCAAGCAATTGGAGT
>NC_029791.2:2557855-2577553 GCF_000816755.2 Arachis ipaensis | reverse complement strand
TAGGCACTGAGCAGAGCTTAATAATTGAAGTTTGGTTTTTGGTACTTGTCCCAGATGAGATTCCCAAGAACAAATGAGAAATTCGAAGGTTTTTCTTTTAAGAAGAATCTTCTTGGATTTTCCTTCCCAACAACTTTATCATCAAACACATCTGCAAAAATCTGCATAAATTCGCAGTAGACAAACAAATTTAAAGTAAAGTCATGGAAATTTCAGAATTATAAACTCAAATAATTGGTAACTTTGTTTGTTTATTTAGAAATTAAAACAACAAAAACCATGGCTACTCTAATGTCAAATAATTCTAATGTCCATGAAAGATTGATCGCTTCAAAGCTATTATGGCATAATTGCACCAAGATTAATCTTATTGCAACTTTTGTTTCAGATTTCATTTCATCAACCTTAAAAATATCTCTGTTAGTCGCATTTGTAGAGTTGAGACGGAAAGACTTGGGAATTTATTGATACAACTTGGATAAATGTTTCCATGCATTTTATAATTAAAATGGGACCACTGACCTTTCACTCCATATCCAGTGATTCTTTCTACGGTAAGCTCAATCTTGGTAGTATAATTTCAGGCGGATATAGATGATATTTTTATGTTGCAGTTATAATAAATCAGATCAATGAATACTGGAGTGAACAAATGCATTCTTGTCTTTATGAATTCAATTCATCATGGAGAAGTAGCTTATCAATTAGCAAAACTAAACACACAAGTAGACATGAATCTAACCTTTTTCACATATCCTATAGGCCGATTTGATTTGCTAATGACCTCCATATGGATTCAATCCTGAAAAAGAATAATTCAAATAATCAAATAAAAAAAAAGAAAAAAAAAGAAGTGAAGTACAAATTAAATAACATTTAGATTACTAACTTATCACGACGTGAAGCCACGGGTTGAATTTGAAAAATTTGACTCGTGGTCAATATGCTCATATTTAAAACATTTAAACCCTCAGCATGTTCCATAAATAATTCATGAATGTTCTCAGGACACAACACCTGCAAAAGAATAATAAAATTAATCAATATAAAAAAATTTAACCTATAGTATAGTAATATATTTACAATTTTCATTACCCAGTTCTTCCTTATTTCATCGTTGTTTGGGTACTTTGCGTGCTTGATGCAGTTTCTATAAAATTTGAGGATACTGTAATCTGTAGCCCACTTCTCAGGATCTAATTCGTGGTTGTAGACCGTATATAAAGTAGCTTGGCCAGGGTTATAATGCCAACTCTGAAACATGGAACTGGCTAAAATTTCTTTATCCGGTTCTGGTGGTGATGATGATGATCCTTGACGATAAAAGGCCCAATAGACAGCTAACAAAAACCTTCTTCGTCGATTCACATCCCAAAATAAAACCGGATCCAGAGACCACTTTATTGTGAGGTGGGAATTCCTAAATTGAAATTTGAAATTATTTTCAATTAAGAAAGTTTCTCATCATGTTAACTAATTAAAAAAAATAAACAATAAAAAATTACCTCGAATAGTATTTCAATTGAGACAAACATAAATCTTGAACCTCTTTTATCATTACAATGCCGCCTTCAAACGGGAAATCCAAAACCTTCCTAATAATGTTTTGCAAGGTGTTGACATCAGACGATAGTTGCTCATCTATTTTGCCTTGCACTGGCAGCACTGCCATGTCTGTTAGGACCCCGCGTCTCTGTCCATTACAGGTTTGAACCTTTATACCATCATTCAAACTTAAATTTCCATGGAATTGACCTTTTAAATGCAACATTTTTAGACCTTTAAAGACAGGTCTAAAGATTGATATGAAGTCTTCTTTTATATTGTCCCACCAATCTGTACCCGATTGATACTTCAAACTGTTTTTGGTTTCTAGCCAACCTTCTAAATCGGATTCATAGTATTCTGAAATGATCCTTTTCCGTGAAACATCTAAATAATGCATTCTCAGAAATATATTTCCGTCAAAGATACTCCACTCAACTTGTTTGGTGTATCGACGTTGTAGTTCACCAGCATCTTGGTTTTCAGAAAACTGACTAACCCTCACCCTATATGGAAGAGGGGAAGGCAAATCTGAAAACCCACTCATACCAGACCCGTAATCGTACCAAAACTGGCTTTTTTCAGATACACTAGACATGGCACGTTTTTCCCTAAGTTAAAAAACATCAAAAGAAAATTACAAACATTAAGACTGATAGCCAAAAATATGAAACAGAATTATGGCCTAAAAATACATGTATATGCACAAAAAAACATGCACAAAAACTGCACGAGTAATAAATTATAAAATCTAATTAATATAAGCAATTTTCTACCGATAAGACATGCAATTAATTCAGCAAAGTCAACAAATAAGACATAGAACTTAAATGCCAATTATGGCATAGTCGAATACTGAAAACTCAAAAGAAATTGTTGGTTGTTTTGAAGTAGACATAATGAATCTATGTAAATTGAAAAAAGAACAAAACAGAGAAAAGACTCAAACTAGAAATCAGGGAACAGACTGGAGCTACGGCCCGTCAGTGGTTCTTCCAGAAGCACCACATTCTAAATTACCAAATTACATCTCAAATTCAAAAAAATTGCAACCTAAAGCCGCCATTTTATAACACGCATAAATACCCCAAAGCGCGGCAGGTATATAGGCACAAAAGGTTCAGCGACAGTTTCGGAATTAAGCAGAATCAGAGTGGAAAAATTGAGTGGGTCCCCAAGTATTGTTAACTTGGCAGACATTGAGACAAGGGGAAACGCCATGCTAACACATGGCTGTGCGCATGGCGCGTATAAAGGGGAGGAAAGGAAAGGCAGGCTGAATTTGGCAATTGGCTTGGGAGAGTGGGGTTGCTATAGGGCCCTATTTCCGTTGGCTTCTTGTTGAGATCCAGACTCATCAGGGTGAATAATACTAATATACAACTCCGTCTAGTTTCTATGTTTGGTTTCCTACAATTTGGCACCAGAGCTCTTGTTCTTGAAGCTTTGTGAGCCTTCTTTTTAATTCTGCCATGGAGGATAGGATGAATACGTTAAAAGATGGCTAGTGAGGGTGGCTGGTGGGGCGAAAAGGGAAGAAACGACAAAGAGGGAAAGGGGTGGCGGCGAAAGGGGAGGGGATGGGTTGGTAGCAAAAGGGGAAGGGAGGCGAGGCACAACAATAAAAGGGAAGAAGGGGAGCGGAGGGGAGGGGTCGGGGTGGATGGCAGCGGTAGATTAAGGGATATATAAAATAAGCATTCTATAATTAAGTTAGTATGTAAAGATTAACATATAGAAATTTTTGTACTTTACATACATAACATATGTCCCAAAAGAGTTTTAATAATGAGTTTACATTTTCAATATATAATATAGTAACTTTGGTATTTCTAACCACAGTTTAATACATGCATATTGGATCACCAGTCTTCAAACTACAACATTTAACTCTAGAAGCAAAAACTATCACTCCAAACAATTTAATTAAAATAATAAAAGCTAAATTATTTTCCTTTTATAAGAAACTCGCAATGATTAATAGATGCAACCGCTACTATCACTTAAATTGTGTATTATGAATTAAAAGACTAAACATGAGTGTGGTAGTGTTTTGAGTTGTTATCAATTAGAATCTATTAGTAATGGAGGAACAGTCTAGAGCAAACTCAACAACAAATAAAACGGGGTGCAAAGTGCAAACATCAAGCTAGAAAACAGATACAAAATAAAACCCAAAGAATTGGAAACACCCAAAAATTAAATCAAACCACCAAGGTTCACTGGTTCAATAGTTTACTGGTTCGACCGGGGTTTAACCGGTTTAATTAAATATTAAATAAAATTATTAAATAACCTACATATAATTTTAAACATATAAATTTAATAATTTCTAACATAACAAAATTCAAAATTTCACAAAATAAATTATCCATGATTTAATATTAAAAATTCACAAACAACTTCAAATATCAAAGTTCATAACTAAAAACAATCAAAACGCACAGTGACAAGCACTTAATGTTCTACTATCAAAAGAAACATTAACAAACAAGTTTTCAACTAATCAAAGGCACAACTCATCACAAATCAGAATCATCATCAAGTGTTCCAATATCTCCATCAGTAATCCAAAATAGATGTAATTTATCACTACTGACAATAACAATAACAATAACAATAAAAATCAATAGAAAAGCTTGCTTAACCCAACAAGAAAGGAAAAGAAAATGCTGCAGCATAAACTCTACTATGTTAATGGTTTGGATTTTGGAACCTTTAATATTATTTTCGTATTGACTTTATGCAGATGACTTTAGAAAAGAAAATGACATATTTATTTAATTAGAAAAACTTTCCTCTCACAAATATTTGTTTCTAAAAAATAGGCCTAGTCATTGATGCAAAAATATCACTTGCTTTTGGATTTTATGAAACTACAATCGATAAAGGTGCAAAATAGAACTAATCATAGGAGCATTCAATCATTAGAACAACCTAATCATGTTATAACAAGAAGATTAAGAAGCTATTTTCAGTCACTTCGAACATATAGTAACAAAACATGAAATAAGAAGGTACAATTAGCAATTCAATTTCAAACAACAGTAAAACCAGCAAAAATAATTCCAAGTCACAGTGCTTACCGGCGGCGAGGGGGAAGGGGAGTGACGGCGACGACAGAGGAGACGACGACACCAGAGAGAGCTCGAACACAGAGAGAGAGCTCGAACAGATGACGGCCACAGAGCTTCCACACGACGGCGACACAGCTCCTGCGACGGCGACGGACCTTCCACACGCGACGCTTGTACCCAGCGGAGAAGAGTTCGGCGATGACAATGATGCGGGGCTGTGGGGGCTGCGGTGGCTGCGGGTTAGGGTTTTTGTTCTTGTATTTCAAACTTTCTTCCGTTTGAGAGGAGAGGCCGAGAGGGAGTGGGAGTGGGAGTGGGACTGGGTTGCGAGGCTGGGTAGCCATTTAGGATATTTTTTTTTTGTTATAAACTATAAAACGACGCCGTTTGAAGGGGTTATCCCAACCGGAACCCTTTAAAAAACCAACGGATCCTAGCAGTTCACCGGTTAACTACTAGTTTGACCGATTCGCTGATCGAGTTTTTGCCAAACAGTTTATGAGACTCATCAGACCGACCTGGTGACGGTTCCTAATTAATCCGGTTGAATTAGTCAGTTCAATTCGATTTTTATAACTATGCTTGGGTGCATTGGGGATTTAGGGTTTCCTTTTTTTAATTTTTTTTAGGAATATAAAACGTCGTCGTTTGGAGGGGGTTCACCAAACCGAAAACCCTTTTAAAAATTGGTCTGTTTCAGCAATTCACCGATTAATTGTTGGTTTGATTAATTCTTTGACCAGTTTTTACCAGGCAGTTTATGAAGCTAACCGAATCGACTGATGGTTGGTTTTCGATTAATCTGGTTAAACCGTTCGATCTGGTTCGATTTACACCTTCAGGTTTCAAAGAGATTTAGATTCAATAGGCCCCACATGTTCCTTTGCTCAACCAAAAAAACTTCCACAGTGCTCAATGATTAGCTTCTCACTGCTTATAATCTTATTCATCTTTAGATTCAAGCAGTGTCACACACACACACACTTTGTGCTTGTTTGGGCGTCATTATTTTGATAAAAATTGAAAAAAAATTTTTTATCTTTTAGCGTATTTGGTAAATTTCTAGTAATAAAAGTAAAAACACTAGAAAAATTAAAAAAAAAAACATCTTTGANNTCTTTGAGAAGTTACAATTTACATTTTTTTTTAAAGATATTTTATTCTAAAAAAAGATATTTTTCAGGTAATAAATAAACAGAAAAATACTTTTATATTGTTATACTCAGACATAGATTGATAAAATGATCTTTTTGCATGAGATATCTAAATATAAAATTACTTTTACTTCTCTATAAGATCTTTTAAAAACAGATAACTCGGAAAAAAAAAAAGATCTTTTCTTATAAGCTCACCCAAACAAACCCTTCATCATATTCATCTTCATCTGGGTTTAGTGAATTTTTGTGCAAAAAAAAAAAAAAATATGGAGAGGAGTTAACTTGATTGCTTCCCATTTTGCATCAACTGATGACATCTCAGCTACTCATGTTCTCCCTATTTTAATTAATTTATCATATGCTCTTTGCTTATTATTTTTTTTATTGAAGAAATTGTTTGAATTGATCAATTGAAATTATGGATTTTTATTGACATGCTTGACAAGGAGCAAGGGTTGTGAACTTGTGTTCCTCACTGAGGTCATATGATAAGAATCTTAGGATCATGTTTTGTCATGAGAGAATCTAACTAACTGAATATAATTTGGGTATCCTATGTAAATTAAATTCTCTTTTGTTTCATTTTTGGTTTCTCTCCAAAGGGAGACAGGGAAAATTTATTCTTTAAATCAATTGGTGAGATTCACACATAGCATAATTGATATAAGGTTGGATAATGTTTTCCCTTTTTAGGTTTAAAATTGGATGAATTGATGTAATTGTGCATCTAGCTTTTGATAAATTCTTTGTGACTCTGTAGTTTGACATCATTATCATTGCATATCTGCATTCATAGGTAGTAGTAAATGTTGAAATCCAAGATGTTAAAAGTTCCTAAGCTTAGCATAGAGTTCTAGCAACTTTCAACTTTATAAAACAAAAGGATTTAACATCAGATCTCTGTGTTTCATAAAGGGCAAGGAATTAATTAGTTCTATATTAAGGTGCTAATTCAGAATTTCCATATGCTACTGTTCTCTAGCATTTTTTTGTATGATGTCTTACATAATAATCTTTACCCTTTTCATCATTAGTATGTGTATGCAACTTGTTTTGTTAATTCATTTTCATTCCCTTTTTCATCAGAACTGCAGTGGTAGTTTGAACTCTGTGCTCCGGCGATGCGATAACAAGGTGTATTTCGCGCGCCAATCATCTGAATCTTATGGTTATTTCATGAGGCAGATTTCAGCTGAAGAGGTAATAACAACAAATTTCTTATTGGCTGAAATACTGCTTCTATGTGATTCTTTTTCAGAAGAAGAAACTTAGTAGCATAATTAATATGAAAAATTTTGCAGGGTGCTCCAACTCCTAAAACTTTTGGTTCTGCATCTGATCAGAGTCCTGCTAACACAAGAGCACCATGTTTTGCTAGACCCGAAAGTACACCTTGTTTTGCCAGACCCCAAAGAGCGCCGTGTTTTGCTAGACCAGCGAGAACTGAATCGGATTACTTAAGTTCAGTGGTCCAACCATTGGCTCCAGTTCAGGGTGGTGAATTTAGTACAATTGAACCTCCTTCATTTTCTAGGCCAAGGAAACCGCTACCGCGAGTAGACCAACTACATTCTGAAATTAATGGTTAGTATGTTAGAGATTTGAACCCAAAAGTTATTAAAATGGAAGTATGCTACATTTATAAACTTTTTTCTTAGCAGGAACTGAGTGGTCTCCGAGGATGGATGTCGCGGAATCAAAAGGAAAATATGTTATCACAGTTGAAGTTCCAGGAGTTAGGATCAATGACATAAGAGTGGAGGTTGATGATCAAAAGTAAGTAACCATTTCTGTTATAATCTTCTCAACTGATGGAAAGGATAAAGCTTAATAAAATGTTGCACAATCTTTTTACTCAAGTCACTATTGAAGTCTCATATGTGATCCAATTTATGCATACGCATCGAAAAGTAAGTCTTATCTAACTAGATGGAATCGGCTACATTGATCAAATCAAATTATGTTAGTGTATATGTTTAAACCATTTCTTATGATATATGTTTCATAAAAAATTGTGAAAGAAAGAATGGTAGGTAGAAAATCAAAATGTTAACAATAATTAACATTCTTGGTTATGAATTGTGTTAAGTTTGTGACCTACTATATGTGAACTGTGTGGCAGGTTATCTCTCAAAGGTAGAGGCTCTACTAGCTACTTGACAATTGCAGGGTCTCCAAATGCCTCGTTTTCTTCGTATAACAAGTGCGAGATACTATATGGACCATGCGAGGCGGTCTGGCCACTCCCTTCCGGCGTGAACAAGGATCATATATCAGCTGAATTCCAGTGAGTGAAACCTCAAGTGTTATTTAACTTGTTATTTGTTGACTATTTAAGATTCATAACTCTTGAAACTAGCCACTGATGCATAGTTCATTACAGAGTTAATAGTATTCTAAAATCAAATTTTCAATTTCAGCTAGAAAACTAAGTACAATCATGATTCATAAAGACTCAATATCTCACAATCACATAAGTTCATTTGAACTTACAAAAGAAGTGTTAGTGTTTGATTGAATCTATGTTAACATTCTTCATCAATAGTAGACACATGTGAATTGAAGCTGATATTTCTAATCTTGTTTTCTTTGTTTCTGAAATTTCAGGGATGGATTTCTTCAGATAATAATTCCTAAGATTTGAATGAGGTTGATTGCAGCCAAAACATATTTTGGAGCATTTGTTTGGTTATGATCATATCATAAATAGATCATAAGATAGGCTATGTTGTGCTTTGGAAATGCTTTTATTTCTTCTGTACCAGTTATGTCTATCTATGTCTTATTTTATATGCCACTAAACAAAAGAATTTGGCTTAACCTTATGTAACATCCTAACTTTTAGCACGTCATGATCGTACCAAAAGTGAGGCGTTACTAACCTGTTTTCCTTATTTACTATTTAATATTAAGCCTTTACATCGGTATCACGTTTTAGTTTTTAAGAAAATTTCAGAAAATAGATTTTAGTAATTAAAATCACATAACAAAAGGTCTTCGAATAACAATAATCACATAATTATTAATAATAATAGATGCCATACAATTAAATTCAATGTAAAACTCAAATACAATACCTATCCCTCTGGATAAAATAAAAACCCTGAAACAACAAGGGCGAGGGAACTCTATAAAAAACAACAGGAACCACAAATAAATCTACTAATCGTCTGCAGCTTCTTACTGAATCTTCGAACCTGTGTCACTGAAAGGGTGGAAGATTTTGGGTGAGAACAAACCACACGTTCTCAATAGGGATTGGGAATGACGTAAAAGTAATGAATTCAATACAAATAATTAACTTACTCAATAAAACTATTTTGTTAAACCTTTGGAAATACTTTTATCTCTACTTCAGATAAATAATTACTTTTCTTTAAACTTCTTAACTCAAAACAGATTTTAATCACAAAATTAGTCATATTTCAACCACAACATCTCATAATCAACCACGGCCCTAGGCCCAAGCAACTCAATCAACTACTAATTCATCACAATCCAACCAATTTTCAGCCACAAACACAAGTAAGAAGGTTCAAACACAATCAAGCACTTATATCAAGTAGAACAATTAGCAATTAAATGTAACTATTCACATAGGCAAACCAATTATAATATGCACACCCAAACAATGTCATATAAATGCATATGATGCATGCCTGTCCCTAATGCAGGCTATGAGCTCATGTGTCGGTTGCCTATCCGCTCCCGACATTATCCGGACACAAGTCCCAGATATGGCTTTCCAGATGCATACAGTGTGCTTATAAGTCGTACGGCTAGGCCGCATACAGTGTGACTTTCCAAATCAATAAGCGTACATCTGGAAAACAGTTCTCAGTGTGTGGGCGTCCCCACTTTACATTTGCCACTAAGGCTCAAACAATATCACATCTGCTCTCCTGTGGCAGACATTTCATTAATTTAATATATTTCTTTAATCTTTGTTCTCTGCTCTCCTGTAGCAGAGATCCTTTTAGTTAATATATTCTTTAAATTCTTATTCCCTGTTCTCTTGTGGCAGAGATTCCTTTTCTTAAAAAACTGAGCTCAAAACAACACTTAAAACAAAATCTCTCCTTACAAAATTAGATTTAAAACATGATATTTTTCTTTAATAAATCGAGTTTTTAAAAAAAATAGAACACACCTTTTCTCAACTAAATAAATCTCAAATAATTTAATTTTCTAAAACCAAATCTTTTAAAATAACTTTTCAAATAAAACCTCAGATTTTATAAAATTTTGGCAGCACTTCCCCTAAAATTCGGACTTAGCCACCCTTTTCGGATCCCAACTGAACCATTTTCAATCTCTTTTCAATCAAGAAATCAAATACATATTCATCAAATTCAGTCACAACCACAACTCAAATTCATCATTTAGTCATTCCAAACAATCTTAAATTATTTACAAATACCCACTAGACTTCCATGGCATTCATAGTTTAAAACAGTTAATTTCAAAATAAAATCCCCTACCTTCGTACGGAACCAAAATCCTCGAAAGCTTCTTTCTGATTGAGCTGCTGAAGAAGAAAGCGTCAGAAATCGTCTGTGCTTCCTAGAACTCTAGTTAGCCGAACTCAAGGGGAAGAGGAGCTACATCACCGTCAACTTTTACCGGACAAAAATAACGCCAACGCGTAGAGGAGAAGAATATAAACACTTTTACCGGATTAGATTTTTTTAGTTACGGATCGCAAGAAATTAGAGTCGGAAACTCAGGGTTTCCATGGAAGCATCACATTCTCTATCGACCTTTCTTTTTCTTTTTTTGGGTTTATGTTCGGTGTTGAGTGAAAAAAAATGAAGATAGTTAAGGCTAATGGTGACTTGTGGATATAAAAGATTCATTAGGTGTCAAGTTACACACAAATACTAACAAATATAATGATTTATAAATAATTAATTATTTAATTTTTAAAAAATTAGGGGTCTTACATCCTATCCCACTTATAAAAAATTTTCGTCCTAAAAAATTGATATAATAAAATAAGTTCAGACTTTACTAAAAGAAAACATGATTCATGAAGAATGATACAGGCTATGCCAAGAATGTATATCCGAAAAGATTTAAATGAACAGATAGGATCACAATCAGGCAAAGAAACATATGAACGATAAGGTGTGGTTGAAAGGAGTAATCAAACCACTTTTTAAAGAGGGAATCCGGAACAAAGAATTCCAATGAAAACAATGAAAGAAGAGATGACACCAAGTCACATAGCACGAGTAAAGAGTATACGTCGAATCGAATACAACCCATAAAACGTAACTTCTAACGAAACCAAATCCTGTAATTCGCATAACCTATTATTTCTATTTCGTCTATGATAATCCATTAGCATTCCCATATACATAAGTCATTAGTATTAAGTTGGCCAGACTTAATACCATGAGGAATGCAACGGTCGACTAACAGCATTAATCAATAGACAGTCATGCATCTAAAACTTAAACTCGTCATTAAGACAAGTCCTATCGCATGACTGATAGTGAGAATTGCGTTGGTTAGGAATTTCTCTTATAGAAAGAAGAATTTCGTTGTAAGCATAGCTCCAAACCAACAAACAAATCTCACATCAAATTAAATTTGGTTGTCACAAGTAACAAACCCCAAATGAAAATTAACCGAAGTATTTAAACTCCGGGTCGTCTCACAAGGAATTACAATGAAGTGATCAATTATTGGCTATGAAAATACAAGGGGGTTTGGTTTTATATTTTTGCAAGAAAAGAAATGGCAAGAAAAATTAAATGACAAAAAAGTAAAATGATAAAAACTAATAAAATAAAGGAAAAGTACTCTTGGCTAGACATAGGTAATTGAGATCACCATCCTTGTCAACAAACCAAATATTGATAATTATGAGATACCAACTCATTAAGTCTACTTCTCAAAAGCCTTAAGTACGTAATATCTACTCCTAAGCTTGAAGTACGTCAAATGGGTTTGATCACATCAACCTATAAGGTCTAACCTCACTACTAATTAACCTAGTAGTAGGCTAGTGTCATTGGGTGTCAAATTGATCACATAGGGTTCTCAAATCACTAATTCAATGAGACCCAATAACTCAAGATCATTCAATTCCTTTAGCCTAGGCCAAGAGTCAAGAGAACTACTCAAAAACTAAAGGAAACATTCTATCAAACACCTAGAGTGCAAGAAAAGTAAACATCACCAAATGCAAGAATTAACAAGATCCATAACCATCATGAACAAGAAATCAACAATAGCAATGAAGATAAACATAAAAGAGACATGGAAACATAAAATTGTATTAGAAGAAATCAAGATTCAACAATGGTTCATAAACATAAAAGAGAGTAAAATAAGAAACTAACAAGTAAAACTAGAAGATCCAAGATGTAATAACAAGAAATTAAGAGGAAAAGCTAAATCAAAACAAGAATCAAAGGTTGGATTTAAGAAAATTAAACCTAAACTACCCTAAATTCTAGAGAGAAGGGAGAGCTTCTCTCTCTAGAATTCTAACCTAAAACATGATGAAAACTAAACTATGACTACTTGATTCATTCCCCCCCCCCCTCAATCCTTGGGTTCAATAGTATCAGAAATGAGTTGGATTGGGCCTAAAATGAGCTAGAAATCACTAGCCACGAGTTGCTTCTTAGTGAATCACGTGCATCATCGGTGTGTCCGCACACATGGCACGTGCGCGCCCCTATACATTAGGCAACTATGACAAATTTTATATCATTTCGAAGCCCCGGATGTTAGCTTTCTAACGCAACTAGAACTGCCTCATTTGAACCTCTGTAGCTCAAGTTATGGTCGTTTGAGTGCGAAGAGGTCAGTCTTGACAGCTTTACGGTTCCTTCATTTCTTCATGAGTTCTCCCACTTTGCATGCTTTTCTCCTCACTTCTTCCATCCAATACTTGCCTTATGAACCTGAATTTACTCAACAAACATATCAAGGCATCGAATGGAATTAAAGTGAATTAAAATCACCAATTTTAGGGCCTAAAAAGCATGTTTTCATATTTAAGCACAAATCAAGGGAGAATTGCAAAACCATGCTATTTCATTGAATAAATGTGAGAAAAGGTGATAAAATCTCCCAAAATAAGCACAAGATAAACCACAAAATCGGAGTTTATCAAATCTTCCACACTTAAACCGAGCATGTCCTCATGCTAAGAATAAAGAAGGACAAGAAAAGGGTATGAACATTTATTCAATGCAATTAAACTATATGTACCTATCTACATGCATGCAACTAAATACAATATGACTCTATCTACTTGGTCAAAAGTAAATCAATCTCCAAGAATATATATCAAGTAGGGCTAAGTAGTATGATAACTCATGAATCCTACCAATTCAAATATCAAAATAAAGTTCAAACAGACTTGCAAGAAGAGAGCTCATGAAAGTCGGGAACAAGGAATCGAGCATCGAACCCTCTCCGGAAGTGTATCCGCTCCAGTCGCTCTAGTGTATAGGGTCGATCACTGACAAACCCCAATTTGACGGTTTGTTTTGCATTGAATTTAGAGCATCTTGATAACCTTTTGTCACATTTAGCCTAGGAATTAGCATGATTTTGTTATCTCTCCCGTATTTGTGATTAAGTGTAAAAACATGCTTTTCAAGCCTTATTTTGATGAATTCTAGTTTCTGTTTGATTCCATAAGATGCCTTGATGTGTTTGCTAGTAATCTCAGGTTGAAATAGGCTAGGCATGGATCAAAGGAAGCAAGGAAGAAAGCATGCAAGTGGAGAGAAGCACAAAAAGTCAAAGAAGCAAAGTCAGCCATGCACGCGTACGCGCACAAGGCGCTCGCGCGCGCATTGCGGAATCGGCCAGGGACGCGCACGCGTACCGTGCGCGCACGCGTCGATGATCGCACATGACTTCATTAAGGCAACACGTGCCTGGCGATTTTGGAAGGTTTCAACAACCAACTTTGGCGCCAAAATGCATATAAGAGCCAAGGATTGAAGGGGATTAACACACATTCACATCCATAGACTAATTTTAGATCCTTAGGTAGATATTTTTAGTTAGTTACATTTGTAGAGAGAGAAACTCCAACTTCTCTCTAGGATTCATCTTCATTTTCTCAATTCTCAACCATTCCTTGGTGAGATCTAGTACAACTCTCAATTCACTTTGTTCATGTTGTAGATCCTCTTCTCTAATCTCAATTAGTGTTTGTAATTGTTCAATTCTTATAGATCTTAGGTTTAACTTTGTTGTTTTGGATTCTATTAATTCATTGAAGATCTCATTTTCATTGTTGTTCATTGTTGATTGTTGTTAATCTCTTGTGTTGAATTACTTTGATTCTAGATCTCTTCTCAATTTTACTATGTCTTTCATTCTTGCTCTCCAAATGTTTGAGAAAATGCCAATTTTAGATATGGAGTAGTATCTCCTCACTTGGCCTAGTGGTTGAGTCATTGGAGACACTTGAATAATGGATGTCAATTGTTGATTAAGAATTGAGGATTGCTAATTGACTTAGAGTGCACTAAAGCTAGACTTCCCTAGGGTAAGACTAGGACTTGTGACTTGAGTTAATTACTTTTAATTGACTTTCCTCTATGATTAGGGGTTAACTAAGTAAAGCAACACTCCTTTGTTATCACAATTGAATGAAGCTATAGTGATGGGACTTCCAATGTTCAACCTTGGCCAAGGCTTTTAATATTGATTGATTGTTGTTTTCTTTTATTCACACTTTTATGCCACACTCTTCAAGCCACAAAAAGACCACTTAACCAATACATGCATCCTTGTAGCATTCCTAGGGAAGAACGACTCGGGACTAATACTCTCGATTATAGATTGTAGATTTGTTTGATGATGGATTTTGCGTCGGTTTAGACTATACTACGATTGATCACTTGATAATTTCTACACCGGCAAAAATTCATTCGTCAAAATGGCGCCGTTGCCGGGAAATGCGCATGAGTGCCATGTTTTTGGTTAATGTAAATATGTGAATATTGTGAATATGTTTGCCTTTTGTTTGTTTGTTAGTTTTCATTAGTTTTAGATCTCTATTAATTTTGTTCCTATTTGTCACTATGAATTCTCCTCCTTGTGGTTTTGGATATGACTATGACTATTTTGTAGGCGATGAAAACTTGAATGATGGCTCACATTATGGGAGAGATGAATTCTTAGGAAGGGAGCCATATCCATATGAGCACTCATCATGGCAACCTTCCCCTTCAAGTTACTATGATGGTAATCCTTCCTATAATGCATATCATTCCTATGAATATGATGACTCTTATCATGGTTATACCTCTCAACCACCACCATTCTATGCACCATATTCTCAACCCACATCTTATTTCCACCAATTGCCTACATATGATCCAAATCCATATTCCCCCTATGCATACCCTTGTGACGATTATGAACAAGCAACCCTTGAATCACCACCACTCCAACATTTTTTCCCTCCAACCCAAGTCCCCATAAATGATACACTTGGCATCATTCTTCAAGAGCAAGACGAGCTCCAAACCGCCTTCACTAGTTTCACCTCTACCCTCCAAGAATTTACGTCCCGTATAATTTCACCCTCTACCAATAACCAAAATGACTTCCCATCTCAAAGCTTTGATGAATCTTCTTTCCAACCATATTATGATTCTCCCTCTCCGCCACAAACCTCCATGGAAGCATATCAATGTCCATTAATCCAAGAGCAATATGATCTTACTTATGTTAGTAAAGCGGAACAAGAATTAACAGATCGTTTAAAGGAAGAAATGGATCGACTTCAAGCAACCATCCGTCAAAAGATAGATTCTTGGGATTCATATCACAAGCAAAATGAGTTCACGGATGATTGTGAGAAAGCAACCAAAGAGGGAGGTATGAGGGAGACTTTAGAGTCTCAAGTTGAGCACAAGGAAGTAGAGTATGTGTTGCAACAAGCGGAGGAAATGGAGATTGTTGAAGATAAAGAAGTGGAAGAAGACCTAGAGGAGGTTGAACAAGAAGGAAGTTCCATCAACGAAAATAACTCTACATCAAGTGACAATGGTGATCTTGTTGAAGCTTCCCCCTTCGAGTGTGAAACCGATGTTGAGGAGGGTGCGCAACCTCCAACACATAACTTGATCAATGATAAAGGTTTGAAGGAAGTTAGCAAACAAGAAGAATTTAAAAAGAGTTATCAAAAGATGGAAATCATCATGGAGGAGCCAAAGGAAGTGGAACCTACAATGTCAAGATCATCGAATATCTTCCTTGCTAAGTCGCCGTCCCAATCACAAATTGAGTGGGTAATAATCTCATCCTTTAATTTTCTTGGCCCATATCAATATGCGTTGTTAGAAACGGACGGTCAACTTAGAACTCTTTGTGGGCTAGAGAGTAAGAACGGACTAGATGTTGGTAGACAATGTGAAACAAGGTGCATAAAGGATGGGAGATCAAACTTTGAGTTTCAAAGGTTGAGTGAAGCCAAATTCAATGGGTTTAAGATGATGAGTACGAGTTACAAGGAGAATTCAATAAGTTTGCCACCCTATTGGAAGCATGAAGATCAAGAAGAAAATGGGTTGACAAACAAAGTATGGGACCCCGGAACATACATAGATCACTATCAACTTAGAGGCCTTGTTACTTGCTTAGGCCCCCTTGAAGGCCTTGAACGTTTAAATTGGGATCCCGGAGGCTATTGGAAGTGTAAAAACTGGTGGGGATTCGAAGAAGAGTTCAAGCATAAGCCACCCTAGCAAGGATTCCACCAAATGTCCAACTTAAGGACTTAAACTAAAAGTGCTAGGTGGGAGACACCCCACCATGGTAAACTCCTTCCACTCTCTTCTAATTTTGTTTAATAAGTGATTTGAGTTACCATTGTAGGTAGGTCTTCATTTCATAATTAGCTTGTTTGTGTACATTAGTTGCTAGCATATTAACATGTGTGTTGTGCTTAGTAGAAATGGAATAAATCTCAAAACCAACTTGCATTTTAGAAAGTGTGTGGTTTTTGACTAAATAAGGAGTTGTAGGCACCATGGGGAGTCTTTGAGCAATTTAGAGCTTTTAGGCATTATTAAAAAAAAAAAAAAAAAAAAAAACAAACAAACAAAGGGGGGAGGACGCGCGCGCACGCTGCACGCGCACGCGTCCATGAGCGGATCCACCACCATACACCTTCCAGAGAGTTAGGCCTCTCTTGGGCAAACATTATGCCCTGAGCCCAACACGACCCACGCGGACGCGCACTACGTGTGTGCGCGCCCAGACAGCTATAGGGAACTGCACGCGTACGCGCAATTGCCGCGTCCGCGTCGATCCGCTGCTGCAACTTCTGGGCCAATATCCAGAGAGTTGCGCTGGATCTGGGCCAACTTCAAGCCCCCAGCTCAACTCACCTCGCGCGGACGCACATATGCCGCGTGCGCGCATAGATGTCAAAAGCAGGAAAAGACGCGAGCGCACGCATCGCGCTTGCGCGTCCTACGACAGACTGCCAATACACGCGGACGCGTACATGCCGCGTGCGCGCAGATCTGGTGGCGCAACTTCCAGGCCATTCTCTAGAGAGTTAGGCCTGAGTTGGGCCACCTCTAAGCCCCTAGCCCAACTCCATGCACGCGTGTGCGCGTTGTACGCGCACGCGTCCCTTCCTATTTTGCTCATCCACGCTTAGGCGCGTTGTACGTGCATGCGTAGAGCCCACGTTCTCTCAATCGACGCGGACGCGCAATGTGCGCGCACGTGCCGATTTAAAAATAGGGATAACCCTAGCACGCGACGCACACTGCGCAGTCACGCACCCTCTCTCTTCTCCCTCATCATCTTCTCCTTCTTCTCACTCACCACCGCCACCGTCGACGGCGGCGCGATTTCGGATTCTGTGGCCCTACTCCCCAACCCCCTTACTCCTCTGCCTTACTTCCATTTCTGCTCTGCTCCAGGTTCCTGCTCCAACTCTGCCCTCTCTGTTAGTCTTTCATTTCTGTTAAGTTTTCTGTTAGTTAGTTAGAATTGGAATGTTGTATGTTAGGATTAGTTAGAAATACTTGCGGTTAGGTAGCTAGGACTGGATAGAGGATTCTAGGCCTGATAAGTGCTCTGTTCGTGCATAATTTGCTGTTTGTTTCCTTGGGTGCTGTATGATTGATTTTGGGCTGCTCTTTTCTGCAATTTGTATTGATAATTGCTATCTGATTGCCGTTGTGCTTAATTGATGTTGTAATCATGCTGTTTGTGCTATTTTGCTATCCGGGAATGTCCACTTTTAAGCCGAGATGCTGCCCAATTTTCAAGAAATTTAATTTCATCTTGATCTTTACTATAATTCTGGGCTAATTCTCGTTACTTTCGACTTCCGGGATCTGCATTAAACATTTTGATGATTTCTATGACTAGCCACAACCCCTCTCTTATTGAGCCTAAATATCATCATACCACTAATTCACTTTTCTAACCTACTAATTTCTTTAACCATTTAACCCTCTTTAACCATTCTTTCAAAAGTATGTTGATAGTAGTGCTTAATGAATTGGAGCTGTGACTTTATTGGACATCGCATTCTTGGTTTACTTGTTCGCTTATGCTTACTTGTTTACCAATTTACTTTTCAAGTTCAGTTCACAGCATGATTGTTTATTGGCCAAATGATATCCTGAACATGCTTTCTCTGCTTCGTGCTAAGTGCTTAATTGCCTATATTCTATTCTATTTTTCAGGATGTCGGATAAAGGAAAAGCTATCGCCACTTCCTCCAAGAAAAGAAAACGTTCTGCTCCCTCTATTCCCTCCACCTACAAGAATATCGCTAAGAATCCTTTGAGTGAAGAAGAAAAGGAAAATCAGTTGCTACCCTCTACCAACCCAACCAAATTCCCCAATCTCTACTGTGAGCTTCGGTTCTCTAGATATCGAACCATGAAGCTAAATATTGAGAAGAAGTTGCTCCTACCTAATGATGTGAGACGGCGCATTAACGGTCGGATCCTTGAGTCTTGAGTTGACTTTGTTGACCGGGATTTGGGTGACATCAATATATCTTGGGTGAAGGAATTCTACTGCAATTTTTTCCGTCCGACCTTGGATTCAGTTCAGGTGTGGGGTAGAGAGATTATGCTCACCGAGACCGCCATTGGGGAGGCATTACATTGCCGTCACATTCCGCATGACCAGTGTGCCCATCATCAGGCTGAGATAGCCATCCATACCATGACTTTTGATTATGAGGTGCTTCGGCGCGTGATTGGGATACCGGAGGCTTCATGGGTTATGGATGCGGGCAACACCAAGCCAAAGGGGATGTTATTCACTCATTTGACTAGGGAGGCCAGGACTTGGCAGATGATCTTCGCCCACTACGTCCTGCCTACCACCCACTTTTCTGAGGTCCCCATGGAGATGCTTTTGCTGATCGGGTGTGTGATGGAGGGGAAGGATGTCTCCTTCCCTAGACTTATCCGACAATGCATGTGGCGGGCGCATATTCGTGGCCTACTTCCATTTCCTACATTGGTCACGAGTATGGCGGCCTTAGCTGATGTCCCATGGCTGGATGATGATGTGGTACCACCACCCCCTGATGCAGATGACAGGGAGGTTACTATTCCTTGGGGCGTTTGGGTGCATGAGAGACCACCTGCTAGACGCCGCTCTCGAGCTAGAGCTGCCATGGGGACACCTTCACCATCAGCCCCTACAGCTGCCCCATCTTCCTCTACAGCCGCAGCTCCCCCATCATCTACAGATCCACCCGCAGCACCCGAGCCCACCTATCTCCTGGTCCAGCGTCTATTCCGGTTCTTAGAGCGCGAGAGACGCCATGTCAGATGCCGTTTAGACCGGATGGACCAGGCGCTCATCTCTTTGGGTGCTGAGCTACCTCCGCTTCCCGATTCTCCGGCCTCCGATGAGCAGGATCATCAGGAGGAGGATGCGGA
>NC_029791.2:2550944-2557848 GCF_000816755.2 Arachis ipaensis | reverse complement strand
ACAGTCAGAGCCAGAGCCTATCGTTGTACCTCCCACTGATCCTCCGGTTTAGCATCGAGGACGATGCTTGGTTTTAAGTGTGGGGAGGGCACCGGTAGCATTATTTGGGAACCGGTGAACTTTTCGGCCTAGTTATCTTATTTTGCACATCTTTGTATATATTTTGATGCATTTCTAGTTTGCTTTGGATACTTTTATTGCTTATTTTGAATTTTAGATATTTTGATGCTTTTGGATATTTCTAGATGTTTTGGATGATAGATTCCGTACTTTTAGTTGGACTCTTCTTTGTACATTTTGTTCATCTTTGTTTTTAGTTTGTAGTTGTGATTAGAAATCATACCCTGGATTGCAAATATTTAGTCACCCTTTTTGCATAATATATTGGTTCTAAGTGAAAAAGGAAAGGGTGAACTAAGAAAATTTTTGAACTTTTCAATCACAACAATGCTTAGTCAAACAGTGAGATTTTTTCAAGAAGTTTAAATATAGGGCATTAACCCAATTGATTGAAAGAGAATTTTTGAAACTTGCTTGAATTTCATACACTGTGAAGCATGTATTAAATTGAGAACACAAGCTTGTAAGACTTGAGCCTATTGATATGTTACATTTTATAACCACTTATTTTCCATTCTTGTGTGAAATTGTTCTCTTTCTATGATTGTGATCCTTGATTTGCTTGATTCTATATATCCATTTATTTCTTGTATTCATGCATTTGTATGATTGAGGCCATTATTTCATTAGCCCACTTACCCAAATAGCCTACCTTTTACTCTCCATTGTTAGCCAATTTTGAGCCTATGCTTAACCAACTTATTCTCATTTTAGCACATTACAAGCCCAAGGCGGAAAACCAATGAAAAGTCCTTGTTTGGATCCTTGATTAGCCTAGGCTAGTGAGAGTGTTTATTATTCAAAGTTGGTGAGGCTTGGGAACATTGGATGGAATAAAAAGGGGTAGTACACTTCCATATTTAGGAATTGGGAACATATTCATGTATTGATTGAATGTATAAGACCTTATGCAATTGATGTCCTTATACAAAGTATAAAAAGAAAAGAAAAAAAAAGAAGAAAAGAAAAAAAAAAGAGAGAAATAAAAGTGAAAAAGAAAAAAAAAAAAGAAAGAAGGAAGAAAAATAATAAAAGGGGACAAAATGCCCCAAAGTGAAGCTCAACAAAAGGGAATCAATGCATAAGTGTTATGAATCAAGAAATAAGATGCATGAATATGTAAGAAAAAGTGAAGAATGGGTAGTTAGAATAGTTTGAATGTGTATAGGATATTATATAGTTAGGTGGGAAAGTCTATGCTAATCAAAGATCTAAACTCTAGTCCACTTAACCATAAATGATCCTTCCTTGACCCTAACCCCATTACAACCTAAATGAAAGACCTCATGATGAATGTATGCATGCATTGAATAAATGTTGATTGTTAGAAGAAAAATCAAATTTTGGAAAGCATGATTAGAAGAGAATTGAGTGAATTAACCCTTAAACACTTGAGTGAATAGAGCGGATACACATCCGGTGAGGGTTCAAAAGTTCAATTACATGTGTTCACCCATATTATCTATATTCTCGCAAGTTTGAACTCTTTTTTTGATAATTCAATACAATTGTGGTTTGGACTTAACTCCTATTGCCCTAGCTATTGTGCTTATGCATGCTATCTTGGGAATTGATTTGTTTGAACTAAGCATTTCCAATTGCTTTAGATAGTTGCCTTTAGATAGGATTCATGTAGTTTAGTTGCATTCAATGTCATACCCCTTAGTTCCTTCTTATTTTAGCATGAGGACATGCTAAGGCTTAAGTGTGGGGAGGTTGACAAACCCCAATTTGACGGTTTGTTTTGCATTGAATTTAGAGCATCTTGATAACCTTTTGTCACATTTAGCCTAGGAATTAGCATGATTTTGTTATCTCTCCCGTATTTGTGATTAAGTGTAAAAACATGCTTTTCAAGCCTTATTTTGATGAATTCTAGTTTCTGTTTGATTTCATAAGATGCCTTGATGTGTTTGCTAGTAATCTCAGGTTGAAATAGGCTAGGCATGGATCAAAGGAAGCAAGGAAGAAAGCATGCAAGTGGAGAGAAGCACAAAAAGTCAAAGAAGCAAAGTCAGCCATGCACGCGCACGCGCACAAGGCGCTCACGCGCACATTGCAGAATCGACCAGGGACGCGCACGCGTACCAAGCTATAGTGATGGGACTTCCAATGTTCAACCTTGGCCAAGGCTTTTAATATTGATTGATTGTTGTTTTCTTTTATTCACACTTTTATGCCACACTCTTCAAGCCACAAAAAGACCACTTAACCAATACATGCATCCTTGTAGCATTCCTAGGGAAGAACGACTCGGGACTAATACTCTCGATTATAGATTGTAGATTTGTTTGATGATGGATTTTGCGTCGGTTTAGACTATACTACGATTGATCACTTGATAATTTCTACACCGGCAAAAATTCATTCGTCAATCACTCAATTCTCTTCTAATCATGCTTTCCAAGATTTGTTTTTTCATCTAACAATCAAAAATTATTCAATGCATGCATACATTCATCATGAGGACTTATTCATAGGTTGTAATGGGGCTAGGGTCAAGGTAGGGATGTATATGGTCAAGTGAGCTTAAAATTTGCATCTTTGATTAACCTAAACTTCCCACCTAACTTATGACCACCTATACAATTTGAGTACTAACCTAACTACCCATTTTTCACTTTTTCACATACTCATGCATTCTCTTTTGATTCACATTTCATATGCATTGATTGTTTTTATTGAACTTTATTTTGGGGCATTTTTGTCCCCTTTTTATTTCTTTTTCTCTTTTTTTTTCTATTTTTTTCCTTTTTTTTTCTTTATCATTTTTTTTCTAAAGTATATACAAACTTATCAATGCATATGTTTTTACATATAGTGCATGAATATGTACCCAGTTCCCAATATTTTCAACAAAAATAAAAATTACAATTTTACCTCAACCAATGTCCCAAGTTTTCCATACCCAAATGATATACACCCTCACTAGCCTAAGCTAATCAAAGATCCAAATCAAGGACATTTATTGTTTTTCGCTTATGGGTAGTGATGTGCTAACATTAAGAACAAAAGGGATTAAATAGGCTCAAATTTGGCTAACAATGGTTGATGAAAGGTGGCCTATTTGGGTAAGCGAGCTAAATGAAATGATGGCCTTAGTCATATAAATGTATGTATACATAGAATAATGGACATATAGAATCAAACAAAGCAAGGATTACAATCATAGAAAAAGAATAATGCACACAAGAATGAAAATAAGTGGTTATATGATGTAACCACACAATTAGGCTCAAAACTCACATGCTTGTGTTCTTAGCTCAAAAAATATGTTCCAAAATAAATTCTTCAAGCAAGTTCAACAAGAAAAAAAATTTTTCAAATTGGTAGGGTGCCCTAAAATTAGATTTCTTGGAAAAGAGATCATCACCCTAACCAAGTAGTCCTAACATAAAAAGAAATGATAGAATATATACAAATTATAACTAACATGCAACCTATCATGCAATGCAACAACTAACTAACAAAGAAAATCAAGAATTGGTATTGAAAGAAAGAAATTGTCACCCATGGAGATTGGTCGGACGACCTCCCCACACTTAGAAATTTGCACCGTCCTCGGTACATGCAAAGAAGAGCAAGGTAGACGGGTTGAAACAATTGATGAGCTTCTACAAAGGATTGTGCGGATGAACTTGTTTGTCGCCCCATTTAGAAGCTTTCCTTTCTCCCTTCTCGGTGGCCAACCTAAAAGGAAAGAAAAAGAAAGAGAATTAAGCCTACAACAAAGATATTAAGCAAATATAACATAGGCGGGGGTTAATGCCAAATAGAAGTATGGTTCTCAAATACATGGTAGCTACAACATGTGAGTGAGAAAGCAATTCAAGCAAAGGCATATTAACTAATACTTGATGCAAGAGCAAGTTAAAGCATGAAGAGCATGTTGAGCATCAAGTTCAAACGGAAATTGACACAAACAAGATTAGGGATAAGCATGAGAGTATTTGGCTTTATCCTAACACAATGACAACAATGTATAAACATAAGGGATCATGAGTTAGGAAGGACTAAAGCACTAATCTTGTATGTAGAGCGAATATTACAATTAATGCAACAAGTCACAAAGCACCAATACTAACCAAGAAATTCTCAACAATTGAATATAAGAATCTAACACCATTATTAAAATAAAAAACTTAGAAAATAAAAGGGAAAACAAGTTACAAAAATAAAATTAAAATGCAATGAATGAAAACAAGCAAATGCAATAAAAGAGGATGGAAGAAAAGAGATTTTTTTTATTATTTTTTTTTAAAGAAAAAAGAATTTTTCAAGAGAGGAAGAAGAAGAAAAAGAAAAAAAATAGAAAGAAAGAAGAAGAAAAGAAGAAAGAAGGAGAAAGGAGAAAAGAGAAAAACAGAATGCAAATTCGCGCGCGCGCGCACAGCGTGCTAACGCGCGGATGCAGCAGAGACAATCCGCGCGCGCGCGAAGCGTGCTAGTGCACCGATGCGGCAGGGCGATTCCGCGCGCGTGCACAGCGTGCTAGCGCGCGAATTGCCTGGCACAAAGTAGGCATAAAGTGGGCACAACTCTCGGGTTTTAGTACTAGGAGCTGTGAAACCACACCGGCGCGCGCGCGCACAGCGCGCTAGCGCGCCGATTGCCCGTTTTTTTTTTCCAAAAACAGAGCACTCTCCTAATCTACAAGCATTCTAAAACAACCAAAATTCAAATTTAACAACAAATCTTTTTGGTTTTTGAAAAAATTTCAAATACACTAAAAACAAAACTTATACTACAAGCAAAATGCAATTCAACAACAACTAAACTAATGAAAACAAACTAAGAGACAACCAATCAATCAAAGCAAAATATAAAAGAGCATAAAAAATAACAAAAACTACCTACAATGGCAACTTCAATCACTTATTAACCAAATCTAAAAGAGAGTGGAAAGAGTTTACCATGGTGGGCTGTCTCCCACCTAGCACTTTTAGTTTAAGTCCTTAAGTTGGACATTTGGTGGGGGTCCTTGCTAGGGTGGTTTATGCTTGAATTCATCCTTGAATCCCCACCATTGTTTGCATCTCCAATGTCCACCGGGATCCCAAATTAGGCGCACAAGGCCTTCAAGTAAGCTCAAGTAAATGACAAGGCCCCAAGAGTGTTGATTGTTGAAATGAATTCCGGGGTCCCAAATCTTGTTTTTGCACCCATCTTCAAGTTGATCATCACAATTCCATTTGGGTGGTAAGTGATTCGAATTCTCATGTAAGCACCAAAGCACGTTCCTAGACCCCTTCAATTGAGGACTATACCAACCATTGCACTTAGACTTCGATGACTCAACCATAATGAACCTTGTTTGGCATTTCCACCTACTAATAAATTCTCTTCTGCTCTTAACCCCACAAAGAGCTCTAAGTTGCCCATCCGTCTCAATCAAACCATATTCAAGTGAGAAAGTAAAGCTTAGGGATAGAAATTTTACCCACTTGAATATTGTGTTGGATGGTGACTTAGGAAGGGATGTCTCCAATGGTCTTGCAAGTTCCACTCCCTTGTGCTCTTCTTTGATTATCTTCACCTCTTCACAAGCTTACTCAATTTCAACCTCTTCCTCTTGGTAACTTCCTTCCAATTCAACCTCTTCTTTATTACTTACTGGTGCACGAAATTGCAATCACACTTTTGCAATTCCGCACAACTAACCAGCAAGTGCACTGGGTCGTCCAAGTAATACCTTACGTGAGTAAGGGTCGATCCCACGGAGATTGTCGGCTTGAAGCAAGCTATGGTTATCTTGTAAATCTTAGTCAGGATATCAATAATTCTCAGGTTTAATTGTGAAAAGTAAAAGAACATGAAATAAATACTTGTTTTGCAGTAATGGAGAACAGGTTGAGGTTTTGGAGATGCTCTATCTTCTGAATCTCTGCTTTCCTACTGTCTTCTTCTTCATGCACGCAAAGCTCCTTCCACGGCAAGCTGTATGTAGGGTTTCACCGTTGTCAATGGCTACCTCCCATCCTCTCAGTGAAAATGTTCAACGCGCTCTGTCACAGCACGGCTAATCATCTGTCGGTTCTCAATCACGTTGGAATAGAATCCAGTGATTCTTTTGCGTCTGTCACTAACGCCCAGCCTTCAGGAGTTTGAAGCTCGTCACAGTCATTCAATCCTCGAATCCTACTCAGAATACCACAGACAAGGTTTAGACCTTCCGGATTCTCTTGAATGCCGCCATCAATTCTAGCTTATACCACGAAGATTCCTGATTAAGGAATCCAAGAGATATTCACTCAATCTAAGGTAGAACGGAGGTGGTTGTCAGGCACACGTTCATGGGTGAGAATGATGATGAGTGTCACGGATCATCACATTCATCAAGTTGAGGAACAAGTGATATCTTAGAATAGAAGCAAGCGTGATTGAATGAAAAACAGTAGTAATTGCACAAATTTATATATACTAATTTCATATTACGTCGATCCAATTTATTTTGGGCGGCGGGATAAAAAAATCAACAACCAAATCACTTACCCTAATAAGCAAATGAGTTCCAAAACACTCCACTATTCTCTTTGAATCATTCGATATATCATCAGATTGAAATGTTAGAAAGTATAGTTTATAGTCAAAGAGAAAGCTTATGTAACCTATAATGAGTTAAAACTTAAAAGTTGTTCAGCTTTTTCCCCTTAATTAAGTGAATAGAATTTCATAATAAAACTCATAAATAGAATTTGAACACTCAATAATAAATAGGATATGTATTTCACTCTAGAAACTTATATATTAAAAAGAAATTCTTAATTATTAGACGAATATTATA
>NC_029791.2:2526776-2550901 GCF_000816755.2 Arachis ipaensis | reverse complement strand
TTTTACCCAAAAACAATTTTATGTGACTCATTAGCTTATTATAACATTTCAAGTTAAATTACGAAATTAAATATAAATAAATGTGGTTGCAAAAATTGGTATATATATATGTAGGTACCTTATCCCATTTTCCATTTTTTCTCTGTCTAGGAACACACTTTCAATTGGTGTAAGATCCAAAATTTTCAAATAAATCTTATTATGAATTAATTTCAATTCATTAGAAATTTTATTCTCAAAAATTATTTTATTAAAGTTAATTAAATAAAAAATTAAATCAGGTTTTGATAATTAATTAGAATTTAACTTAATTTTATAATTATTGAATTATTTTCTATATTTAAATTACAAAATTAGTAGTTACAGAATGACAAGAATTTTTATGTGATTTAATTCAAATAATTGATATTTCTATGATTTAATACTTCAAGTTTTAGGAATAAAGAAAATTAATCTTATTATCTTATAAATTCAATTAAAGAATTTAATTTCAAACCAATTAGTATTTTAATACAATAAATAATATTTTAAAATAATTTTTAAGATTAAATTAGATTTTAAATTAACCCTCTATATCCTAATTTGATTAAAATTAACCAAATCTAAATTAAACCACAAAATCCCCAATTTCGTACACAAAACCTTAATCCCCAAATCAAATCCTAACTTGACAAAATCCTAATTTTTCTACCTTAATAAAATGACCGATACTAAAATTGTTTTCTTCTATATATTTATATAAATTTTAACTAAACAAATATTTAAAATATATACTGTATACTATGTTTTCTTTTATATATTTATATAAATTTTAAATACTAATTCTCTACTTTAACTTTATCATTACTTTTTCTTTTTCAGTTTTTCTTGTTTCTTTCTATTCACCACCAGCAACCCTTCTTCCCTAACCTTCCCCAAAATCCAGCTTCAGAAAAACTAAAGAAAGAAAGAAAAAAGAAAGGAAGGAAAGAAACGGAACAAGAGAGAGAAGGTTGGCAGAAGAGAGAGATCTGAAGAGAGAGGGAGAGAGAGCGCCATTGAACAGAACGCGAGAAGGGAGAGGAGTTGTATTCTGTTGTTGACGTCGCACCACCGCCACGCCGCCGTGCTGTGCGAAGTCACCGCCGTCGCCTCGAGCCTCGCCGTCGTCTGTGCTCATCGCTGTCGAGGGTCCATCCACGCCGTCGCTGGAGCTTGAACGCCGCTGCAACCACCGCGTGTTATCATCTTCAGATCTGCCGCCGTTTGAGTTGCGAACAGGGGAACGCGCGCGAAGGAAACTGTCGCGGAGCTGCCGTCGCCGCCGCGTTGATGGGCTCTCCGTCGTTCTGCTCGCGCGGCTGCTGCGTTGTCGGAGCTCCTCGCTGCCGCTGCTAACGCCGGAAACCGCCTTTCAAGCCTGTATCTATTGGTAAGCCCTAACCCTCTTCAGCTTCTTCATCCGTTAAGTTTACCTTTATCGTGAGAGTTGTTGCTGCTGTTGGATTCGCCGCAGGGAGGAGTCCGAGCAAGAAAAGGAAGAAGGTGGGGATGGATACCTCCACTGCTGCTGCTGTTACTATCGGTGTTCCGGAGCTTGCAGTTCCTGCCGTTTTTGGTGATGAACCTGGTTGTGTCCTTGCTGCTGATTGATTGTAGTGAGAGATGTTGTAGCCACTACTTTTCATCTTGGTAAGTTTATGGGTAAGATCGCTTTGATTCTTCTTTGTGCCATTTTATTTACGCAGCTAGTTTTGATCTGTTTAATTTACCAGAGTCACTATTGTCATATCTCGGCGCTGCCGCCCTTGTTTGGAACCACTAAATGTTGTTGTCTCCAGTAGCACTATTCTTCCTATTTTGATTTCAACTCCTTTAATTCTGAAATTTATAATGTTTCTGCCTTTATCCTACTGCTATTTGGTTTTCTTGTGCTACCCTTACTCTAATTACAGAAATATGTTTCCATTTTAGCCACTGTCAATTTATCTATTGCAAAGTCATAATTGATAATGGAGCTGCTAAGATCGCTGCTGCTGCCATGAATTGGGGATAAAGGGGATTATTGAGTTAAATTCTGCCATTGAGACATCGAGGTAGGGGTTTTTCTTAAAATCTATTTTACATTACAGAGTTGTGATAAATAGATATTAACGCAAAAAGATATACTTCTGTGATTATATTTGTCTTGTGGATGTGATGGTTTGTTGGATTGGATTATTGGGTGCTTGATTGCGTGAGTGGTGTATGGTTATTGGTAAAAACCGGTTTGAAATATTATTTACTTGATTATTATGAAAGGTGGATTTTCTTAGTTTTAGAGTTTACTTAGTAATATAAATGAATCAATTTTGGAAATAATTTGAGATATGAAAATAAATTGATTCTGGAAGCGGTTTGATTTTGAGTTGGTCTGATTTTATAAATGATTTAATATTTGAGCTTATTTGATTTTAAAAAGAGTTTTATTGTTGGAATTGGTTTGATTTGAAAATAAATTGATATTGGAACTGGTTCAACTCTGGAAAATGTTTGAGATTTGGAAACGGTTGAGAAAAGGTTTGAGAAATGTTTGGATGAGACCCGAAAAGGGTGGCAGTGTCCGAGTTTTAGAGGAGATGCTGCCAAAATTTTATAAAATTGGAAGTTTTATTTGAAGTAATTAATTAAAAAGAATTGTTCTTAAACATTATATGTTTTAAGATTGATTTATTTATCAGAGAAAGAATTATGTTTTGAATTGGGATTGTTAATGGATGGAATGGAAAGAAGGATGACGACGATTTTCTTTGAAATATGGTTTTTGAATGAATTTGGAAATGAGATTTGGATTGATGAATGATTATGATGTTGAGAATGTTGAGATATGAACTTTGAATTATTCACATGGCTTATGAATTTGAATTATCTGAGATACGAGGTTCCCTGGATAAAGTACTATGGCTTGCCACCACGTGTACCAGGTTGAAAACTCGATACTCTGTTGACCCTATAGCGTAAGTGTGACCGGGCACTATATAAATTCCCGGGAATGTTACCCCAATTGAGTAATATTGATTATTTAAGAAAAAGCTATGCATAGACTCTTGGGGATGCACGTTGGGGGACAGTCTAAGGATAATTCAGAAAAGTGGAGCAAAGAAAGAGACATAAAAATAAGCTAACACAACCAGCAACCAAGTAGCACCATACAAAGCAAAAATATATACCGTTGTCATTTTTGACATTGCCATCAACAACAAAAGGGATTTTTACACCTCCACTCCTAGGAACTATGAAAAGACACGTTAATAATATCTTCTACACTTTTTCTTTCATTTTGAAAAAGCCTCCTATTCCTTTCCATCCAGACGTTTCACACAATCGCAAAGAAGCAAATTAGCCATTTATTCCGCTCCTCCTTTCTCATAGTTACACCTGTCCAACTTTAAAAATGTTCCTTCACAGTACCAGGAAAGGACCACTTCCTATCAAAATTAGTTAACCATGCGCACCACACCTGCTAAGTAAAATAACACCCAAGAGACAAGTGATAAACATTTTCAACATCCTTACTATATAGAGCACACATATTATCCTCATGACTAACTATCCCAAACCGACACAATCTTTCTTTTGTATTCAGCCTGCCTATCAAGACAAACCAAATAAATAGCTCCACTCTTGGTGGAACTAAGCCTTTTCAATAGACTTAGTAAAACTATAACTTGTTACGTCCTTCGGGATCGTATCCTTCTGCAACACCTGCACAAATGAGTTAGTAGAAAAAATACCTTGTTTATCAAACTTCCACACAATCCTATCTTCTTTGTTAGCCGCTAGTTTAACCAATCTCAGAGTGTCATGTAATTGATTCACAAGTTCCAACTCCCATTGGAATAGCTCATGCCTCCATTGGAAGTTCCAAATCCATTCTAACCCGTCCCAGAACCCACAGACCCCAATGACACATCCTTTTTGGATTGAAACTGAGAAGAGTCTTGGAAACCTATCCTTTAGTGGACCACAGTATAGCCAGACATCCTCCTAAAATCGCGTTCTTCTACCATCCACAACCTCCATGGACAAACCATTTATCATCTTCTCTCTTACATATTGCTCCTTGATCTGCAACTGACATATATCCTTCCAAGGGCCTCCTTTAGTAGGCAATGCCTGGGTGGATAGTAGCTTGTTGGGATTGAGATTATTACAAGAGTAAACCACCTTCTTCCATAATAGACAATCCTCCTTTGAGAATCTCCACCACCATTTAAACAATAGCAATGTGTTACGGATCATCGTATCTCCGGCACCTAGACCACCTAGCCTTTTCGGCGCCTGAACCATTTCCCATCTAACCAAAGCCAAGCCATTTCTACCATCCTCTTTACTCCACAAGAATTCCTCTGTAATGAAATCAACTTTTCAGCAACAACCTTCGACATCTTATACAAGCTTAAATAATATACCGGCAAGCTGTTTAAAACAGCTTTGATGAGCACCAGCTTTCCCACTTTGTTGAGCACCTTCGACTTTCATAAGCTGAGTTTCTCCTCCACCTTGTTTATTATTGGCTTCCAAGTCTTAACCAACCTCGGATTAGCTCCTAGAGGAATTCCAAGGTATCTGACTGGCAGAGCAGCTTCCTTGCATTCTAACAATCTGCACATACACCTTACCCACTGTTGGTCACAATTGATTGGGATTAGACTAGATTTGTCAAAATTGATGTTTAACCCCGACATCAACTCAAAGCAACGTAGAGTCTCTTGTAGTTCTTGATAGTCTCCTTCTCTGGTGGACAAAACAAGATAGTGTCATCTGCGAACTGAAGATGGGACAATTCTATATTGTCTCTCCCAACCAACAAAGGGGATATACGGCCGTTTCTAACTGCCTCTCCGACCATTCTATGTAGTACATCAACCACAAGCACAAATAAAAAGGGGGATAGTGGATCACCTTGCCTCAAACCCCTTTCCATCATAAATGGCTTCGTCGGTGAACCATTTACCAAAACAGACATAGACAAAGTGCCGAAACACTCCATTTTCCACTTCCTCTATCTTCAACCAAATCCCATCTTCTGTAACATGATGTCCACAAAGCTCCACTTTACTCTATCATAAGCCTTTTGAAAATCCAGCTTGATGATTGCCGCTTCCTTTTTCCTTAATTTGAGCCACTGCACAGTTTTACACGCAATAAGTGCCCCGTCACGTATTTTGTGACCCTTGACAAACGCACTCTGAGTCTTCCTGAGCAACTCTAGCATCACTGCTCTCATCCTCCTAACTAGCACCTTCGAAATCACCTTATACACACAACCAACCATGCTAATCGGACGAAGGTCTTTGATTTCCTTGGCCCCACTGAACTTAGGAGCCAACGCAACCCAAGTGATATTAGAGTCTTTAGGTAATTTGGTTGTCTGAAAGAAAGCAATCACAACTTCTATAAAATAAGTCCCAATTTCATCCCAGCACTTCTTTATAAAGTTCATATTGTACCCATCACTGCCTGGTGCTTTAGATGATTTATAATCCCATATTGCCTCTCTAATCTCCTCAACTGACGACAATACCTCTAACGCCAAAGCATCCTCTTCAAATATCCTAGCCACCAACCCATCCCTGAATCTCACCCTAGGAGACTTCTCTTGATGATACAATTGCTTATAAAACTCAAGGATAGCGATCTTTATTCTAGCTGAGTTTCTAACAAATCTTCCAATAATAACTAGAGCATCAATTCTGTTATTCTTCCTCCTTGAAGAAGCTATTTGGTGGAAATATCTGCTATTTTTGTCCATATCCTTCGCATGCCTCGATCGTGACATTTGTTTCTAGTGCAACTCTTTTCTGACATATCATCTCTCACAACAAGTCACCAGCGCCTTCCTTCTTGCCTTTTGTAAACCCCGCTAAAATCGGTAAATAATTAGTTAATAAATTGAATTTTAATTAGAAAAATTAAAAACACAAAACTAATATCAAAATAGGATAAAGCTCGTCGAAACGAGAATTTTGATATAAATTTCGAAAAATTTGGCCCAAAATTGGACCGAACAGGCCGAATCGGGTAGACCGGGCTCATATTGGACCTAAGGCCCAACCCAACTCAGCCCAATTGAATAAAACAGCACCCCTTCCCTTCTTGGCCTTCATTTTCATGCTGAAACTCAGCATGAAGGGGGAAGAAGCTCTCTCACAAAACATAAACCTAGGTTGAACTTCAAACCAAGATAACTTTTGATTCGGAGCTTCGATTGACGAGCCGTTTACGGCCACGCGTTTGTCTCGGAGTCCTTTTCAATTCTATCCAAACAAAAAAGGTATGTCTCTCTCTAATTCGTGCCCAGTGTTCTGTTTCCCCTTTATGTGCGAAATTGGTTTGAGTTTTGAGTGATTTTGATGATTTTGGTGGTTTGGGTACAATCTAACATTGGATAGTTGTTGAATTATACTCCAATCATCAATGGGTAAGGTAAGGAGACTCTAAACCCTTGTGGGTTATCCAATTTTGTGTATCTAGTGCTAATTTAGTGAATTGTGTAAATTAGATTAAAATTATGTTAGATTGAAGTTTGAATTGGTGAATTGGAACTTTTGGGAACAACTTTGGTGGCTGGATTTTTGGAAGTGGAACTTATGAGCTTGCATTGTGGGGTTGCCCCGGGTTATACGTGAAAATTGGTCAAGGTATGGTTTAGGTTTCGCGCGTTTAATATTTAAGGTGTTGTGAAAACTTAGGCTGGAGAACCATAGGTTAAGTTGAAAAGGTTGGATGCACTAAATGATTAACTTCATGATGACATTGGATAGATTTATGATTGAGTTTGAATTAGGATTTATGAGCATGAGTAGTTGAAGTTATTGAATATGTGTTATTGAAATTGAGCTTGTGTTGGAATTTATGAGCATGAATGGTTGGTATTGTTGAGTATGTGTTCTTGGACTTATTAATGATGGCTTGATGTTGGCATATGTTAATGGAATTGATGGTTATGGCTTGTTTAATTGGTTGAAGTTGATTTATGATTGGTTATGTATGAATGAAGGGAATGGGTTAATGAATTTTTGAAATAGAAGATTATGGTTGAAAGGGGGTGGATTGTTGAATAATATATGTGTTTTATGAATTGATGTGGATATTTAAGTGTTGGAAGATAGTCTCAATGAGATGGAGTTTGTTGTGTGCTAACTGTGCAGGTTATATTGGTAAGGAATGTAGTTTTGGTAAGAAAATGAGGTTTGGCAAAATTTGGTAAAAAGTGATTTTTAATGAACTTTGACAGTCCATAACTTGCTCTTTAAATTTTGAATACAAATAAGATTTGTTCTAAATTAAAGTGTGTTTAATAAGCTTGAGATTGATATAAAGTGTAAGAAAAACAAAATTTTGTAGAGGAAGTTATGGACGACGGAAATTTGGTATATAAAACTATGATGCAGGTGTTAAAAACTGGTTTATAGCAGCTTTCTGGGCATTCTGCCCATTTTTTAAAAAAAAACGCCCACCCACGCGTACGCATGGTGTGAAGTTTCGGCGACGCATGTGCGAGAAGCATGCGTACGCGTGTGTGCATATTCACGCGTACGCATGACTCACGCGTACGCGTGACTTGATGTACGCTCCACGCGTGCGCGTGGCCTACGCGTACGCGTGGATGCTGCCTGCTGCAAAAACCGGTTTTGACTATTTTAAGCCAAATTTTCACTTCTAAACCTCGATTTCTTCCTTTTTAGACTTAAAGTGTAGTACTAAGTCCAGTGGAAAAGCAAAGCTAGGAAAATAGGATAACTTGAGGGTGAAGTAAGAGGTAAATAATGGCATACATGAAGAAGATAAGAATATTAAAGGAGCTTAATGCCAAGGCTTGATAAATTATGATATATTGATTATAAATATGAAATGGCTTATGAATGATATCTGAGATACGAGTTTCCCTGGGTAACAGAACCGTGACTTGCCACCACGTGTTCCAGGTTGAATCTCGATACTCTGTTGACCCTACGTCGTAAGGGTGACCGGGCACGTATAAATTTTCGGGTATGGATAACCCCCATTGAGTGATTATATGATAAATGAATGTGAACTCTATGCATAGACACTTGGGGATGCGCGACGGGGGACATTCTAAGGTTTTTGGACTTGTCGGGTTGGCTGGATAACCGACAGATGGGTCCCATCAGCCATAGAACAGACATGCATCATGTGCATTTGTTTGTTTTGATTGCTATGCATTTCCTGAGTTTGCCTAACTGTATGTATATATATCCTGCTACCTGCTATACTTGCTACTTGCACTATCTGCCTATTACTTGTGCATGAATTTGTCTGATTGCTTGTCTTTGCTGAATTATGGATGACGGAGGAGTGGAGGAAGGGTGAAATGGTTTGATGTAGGTTAGGTTTAAGATTGAGTGAGTTTAGGTAGATTTAGTATACCTACCCCTATTTATGGCTTCTGTTTAGAAATTAAGTTTTATGTTTGTATGACGGAGTTCTAGGATTGCCTTTGGCATTCCCAGGACCTTATTTATTATACGCGTGGCACCTTTACTAAGTATGGTAGGATGTTACGTTATGGTATTAGAGCAGTTTGTTCCTATAGAGCCTGAGGACGGACTGATTATGCTTATGTGCATTCTTTGTGTATGTTTCTATGTGCTATTAGGATATCTAATTGATATGTGTAGCATATATGTTCGTGTGCATGCGTTTGGGTTTCTTAAGCACTAAACTTTAGATATTGAGACTGATCACCTTAATATCAATTGTTTGGTGTGAACAGGGACCAAATATCGTCTCACGGATCTGAGCGAGGCATTCGGAGGAAAAATCTTAGGATCGAACCGATGGAAAGACCTCGAGATGGAAGCTTGGGTGCTGGTACCAGCAACATAAGTCAATACTATAGGTTTATGACCCTTACTGAGTTCCTCAAGAGTGGTCCACCTCAGTTTAATGAAAATGCCAATGCATTAGAGGCTGATCGGTGGTTTCAAGACGTGGAGAGGTTTTTATATACTCAGCACATACCAGAAGTGCAGTCGGTAGAAATAGTGACTTACATCTTGGAGGGAGATGCTCAGAAGTGGTGGCAGGAGTTATATCATACCTTGCAGATAGAGTTAACGGATATCCCTTGGCATAGATTCAAGACGAAATTTTACGGGAAATATTTCTTACATGCACTTCGCGTTGCAAAGGAGTTGGAGTTAATGCAGCTAAAGCAAGAGAATATGTCTCTTGCTGACTATACCCGTGAATTCGACAACCTGTGTCGCCTCTCAAAAGCTTGTCAAGGAAATCCAGTCGACTATAAAGCGTGGAAGTGTGCTCAGTATGAGAAAGGACTTAGGAGAGACATCTTCAACTATGTGTATCCGCAAAGGATAACGGATTTCACTGAATTGGTTAAGAAAAGTCAGTTCGCAGAAGATTACTCTATGAAGTTGGCAATACTACAGGAAGGCTATGGAGAGACAGCTCCAGATAGGAAACGCCGGAATGCAGCCGAATCCAATTGTTAGACCCGAGGTAACCATGAAATAGTAGTTGAAGTTTTAGCTACTTTGCATATCATTAATATGTATTATCCATTTGTGAAGCATGACAAGTTTTGATGATCGTGGAGTCCAAGCTAATGATTAGTCGAAGACTATTAGTTATTGAGATGGAGTGATACTTAGCTAACTTAGAGGAGTGGCTAGATTCTTGAAGGATAAGAATCAGAATGACGCAATGGAAGCAGAGTGGATTATACATAAGGAACTGGAACTGTCGAGAGCTATGCGGAGCTACCGTTTGAAATCCAGTGACATTAAGACTTTGAGGAAGAGGAATAGAGCGAATTCAACTGTTAGTTGCTAACGGATTAAAAGACGAGTCAAGGTGAGACCAAATTCCTATACGAGAGAGAGAGAGTTTTTGAGACCATTCTTGAAGATGTATCATAATTCCTACCTTAGAGAGAGAGAACGTGAGTTGCGACAAACCTAGTGCCCAAAAGCCGAATCAGCGTTGATTGCACCACAAGTGAAGACATCATTATAACCGGTGAAACTTAGGACCGAGTGAAGGGAGTACTAGAAGAGAGAATCGTCCAACTAAGTGTTCCCTTGCGAGAGTGCGCCAACTAATTTCCACGACTTAATCTAAAATTTCTTCTCCGGCCTACCTTGAAAACTCTATCTTGAATCTTTTCCTGTAAAAGCCCAAGTCATCGTTCTTCTGATTTTATTCCTTACTTGCATAAAGCTTACCTCTTTTGGAATAAGCTTGAACTCATCCTAATATAATTACCTATTCTTTAAATTTTGGAGACCTGCGGTGCGTGGAGTTGCCCTCTTGTGGAAGCTCGCATTCTTTTAAAGACAAATAGAACCTATTTAATCCGATATATCTTATTCTTTCTATTCAAGCTTTGATTCGAACTTCTCCCCTAAAATGCCACTAGGTTTCTCTTCTTGTGTATTCCATTAGTTCTGTACAACTCCGGTTAACTGTATACAAGACTTTCTTTTGATTTCTTGTGAACACCGTTCATGTTACTCGTTCGTCTCTTTGAACATAACAATTCTTTGAAAAATCAACTCGTATTGGATCTTGCGATGCGCGTAATTCTTAGATGCAATTATTAGAGTGACAATTCTTTAGAGCAAGACTTTTGAACATGAAAGTAAACTAGCGACATTACGAGAGAATTCAAAACCTTAATCCTCGCCGATCGTATCACTCGTGACTAAATAGATGCAATGAGGTGCACCGTGGGAATGAAATACCAAGATTTGATGAAAGCTTTCGAGCCTATATTAGTATCATGTATAAATTATAGCTGAACTGTAGTGATGTTGATTCCTTAAGAGCAAGACTTTTGGATACGGAAGATGAAGCATGTAAGTGTGCACCGTCAAGAAGAGTTTCAGAACTTTAAATTCTTGCCGACCACAAAGCCTATAATTAGTTTAACGCGCTAGAAATTCACCGGTTACATGGATACCTGAATGTGAAGAGAGCTTTTGAACTCCAAGAGAAGGATTAACCCTAAATCCAGTAATCAGAATACCCGAACTTATTTAACAACTCGGAATTAGTGCGATACATTACTAGAGGGGTCTAGGATACGTGTAAATACAACATCGTGAAGTGGTTACGGACTCCCTGAGTAAGAAGTTTCTAGAGAAATTCTTGGATATAAATTTTAGAGGAAGGAAGGCTAGGTAAGTTGGAACTTTAAATTGGATACCAGGGGTATAGCTAAAGGAGTCAAACTAAATCTATTGCAGTTTTAAAACAAGGCAAAGACGAAATGCAAGAAGCGTAAGGAGACGATAAAGACCTAACGAGGATGTCGAAGTTTGGTAAACAAAAGGGAACTAAGAAAAGATTTATATGCTTAATGCCGAAATAGAGATCGTAGAGTCAAGGACTTAAGGAGTGCAATAACGGTGATAAGGGGCTACTATGAGAACCGAAGTCGGTTGAATCAAGAAGACACCATGAGCGGGTTATATGTCGAGATCAGAAGTTAGAGTGAGAAACTGTTGTCCGAAGCTTACAAAGAGGATTTTGAAGTTACCTTGAGGTTTCTAAGACGTATCGCGATTCCAAGAAGATATTTTGAGCCGCCAGAAGTGAAGAACGAAGTAACAATTTATGTGATTACACGTTCGACGCATAAGAAAGAAAAGAGAGACCAATAGGAGCCGTACGAAAAGCTACAACCATCGAAGGGTCTACATTAAAGATAACAGAGAATAGCCATCAATTTCATAATAGGTTGCCGAGGACTAGGACAAAAGTTTATACTGTTAGAGAATCGTGGATCAAGTGACCAAGCCCATTTTACCCATCGGAGCAAACTACTTATTGAGGATATCAACGAGACTATACATTAGAGAAAAGGTGAGACTTTGCAATACACTAAACACCTCTGAATAAATCAGAAACTGGAACGTTGAACGTCTTAGTTCCTGAATTTGATAGCCGAGACTACGGAGACAAAGCTACGCAAATTTGAGTTAGGATTCTCATTATAAAAGCCGACAAAAGAGCTAGGCAGATTTAAGAAGAAGACTTCTCAAGTTGGAAGGAAGAGGATACCTATTTCTGAAGATTACTTCAATGAACTAGAGTTGGATGAGCAATCAAAAATAAGGAATTTAAAACCCGCTGAGTTAGCCCATTTCAATTTTTGGAAAGTATTAATAACCAGTGGCGTACCAAATAGTTTTCTGCCGTACCTTTCAAACCTATCCGACGTGCAGTGCTTCATATTTCGTAACTTCTAGAACACGCTTTCAAAACAAATCCGTGTCTTACAACCTAAGCCAGCTTAAATGGAAGGAGATGGATGTTTCGAGTGACGATGTAAGATTCAAGAAACTCTGAATATGCCGTAGGACTACCCACATCCCGCTAAAATCGGTAAATAATTAGTTAATAAATTGAATTTTAATTAGAAAAATTAAAAACACAAAACTAATATCAAAATAGGATAGAGCTCGTCGAAACGAGAATTGTGATATAAATTTCAAAAAATTTGGCCCAAAATTAGACCGAACGAGCCGAATCGGGTGGACTGGGCCCATATTGAGCCCAAGGCCCAACCCAACTCAGCCCAATTGAATAAAACAGCACCCCTTCCTTTCTTGGCCTTCATTTTCATGCTGAAACTCAGCATGAAGGGGGAAGAAGCTCTCTCACAAAACATTGAACTTTAAACCAAGATAACTTTTGATCCGGAGCTTCGATTGACGAGCCATTTGCGGCCACGCGTTTGTCTTTGAGTCCTCTTCAATTCTATCCAAACAAAAACGTATGTCTCTCTCTAATTCGTGCCCAGTATTCTGTTTCCCATTTATGTGCGAAATTGATTTGAGTTTTGAGTGATTTTGATGATTTTGGTGGTTTAGGTGCAATCTAACATTGGATAGTTGTTGAATTATACTCCAATCATCAATGGGTAAGGTAAGGAGACTCTAAATCCTTGTGGGTTATCCAATTTTGTGTACCTAGTGCTAATTCAGTGAATTGTGTAAATTAGATTGAAATTATGTTAGATTGAAGTTTGAATTGGTGAATTAGAACTTTTGGGAACAACTTTGGTGGCTGGATTTTTGGAAGTAGAACTTGTGAGCTTGCATTGTGGGGTTGCCCCGGGTTATACGTAAAAATCGGCCAAGGTATGGTTTAGGTTTCACGCGTTTAATATTTAAGGTGTTGTAAAAACTTAGGCTAGAGAACCATAGGTTAAGTTGAAAAGGTTGGATACACTAAATGATTAACTTCATGATGACATTGGATAGATTTATGATTGAGTTTGAATTAGAATTTATGAGCATGAGTAGTTGAAGTTATTGAATATGTGTTATTGAAATTGAGCTTGTGTTGGAATTTATGAGCATGAATGGTTGGTATTGTTGAGTATGTGTTCTTGGACTTATTAATGATGGCTTGATGTTGGCATATGTTAATGGAATTGATGGTTATGGCTTGTTTAATTGGTTGAAGTTGATTTATGATTGGTTATGTATGAATGAAGAGAATGGGTTAATGAATTTTTGAAATAGAAGATTATGGTTGAAAGGGGTGGATTGTTGAATAATATATGAGTTTTATGAATTGATGTGGATATTTAAGTGTTGGAAGATAGTATGAATGAGATGGAGTTTGTTGTGTGCTAACTGTGCAGGTTATATTGGTAAGGAATGTAGTTTTAGTAAGAAAATGAGGTTTGGCAAAATTTGGTAAAAAGTGATTTTTAATGAACTTTGATAGTCCATAACTTGCTCTTTAAATTTTGAATACAAATTACATTTGTTCTAAATTAAAGTGTGTTTAATAAGCTTGAGATTGATATAAAGTATAAGAAAAACGGAATTTTGTAGAGGAAGTTATGGACGACGGAAATTTGGTATATAAAACTATGATGCAGGTGTTAAAAACTGGTTTATAGTAGCTTTCTGGGCATTCCGCCCATTTTTTTTTTTTTGAAAAAACGCCCACCCACGCGTATGCGTGGTGTGGAATTTTGGCGACGCATGCGCGAGAAGCATGCGTACCCGTGTGTGCATATTCACGTGTACGCATGACTCACGCGTACGCGTGGATGCTGCCTGCTGCAAAAACCGGTTTTGACTATTTTAAGCCAAATTTTCACTTTTAAACCTCGATTTTCTTCCTTTTTAGACTTAAAGTGTAGTACTAAGTACAGTGGAAAAGCAAAGCTAGGAAAATAGGATAACTTGAGGGTGAAGTAAGAGGTAAATGATGGCGTACATGAAGAAGATAAGAATATTAAAGGAGCTTAATGCCAAGGCTTGATAAATTATGATATATTGATTATAAATATGAAATGGCTTATGAATGATATATGAGATACGAGTTTCCCTGGGTAACAGAACCGTGACTTGCCACCACGTGTTCCAGGTTGAATCTCAATACTCTGTTGACCCTACGTCGTAAGGGTGACCGGGCACGTATAAATTTTCGGGTATGGATAACCCCCATTGAGTGATTATATGATAAATGAATGTGAACTCTATGCATAGACACTTGGGGATGCGCGACGGGGGACATTCTAAGGTTTTTGGACTTGTCGGGTTGGCTGGATAATCGACAGATGGGCCCCATCAGCCATAGAACAGACATGCATCATGTGCATTTGTTTGTTTTGATTGCTATGCATTTCCTGAGTTTGCCTAACTGTATGTATATATATCCTGCTACCTGCTATACTTGCTACTTGCACTATCTGCCTATTACTTGTGCATGAATTTGTCTGATTGCTTGTCTTTGCTGAATTATGGATGACGGAGGAGTGGAGGAAGGGTGAAATGGTTTGATGTAGGTTAGGTTTAAGATTGAGTGAGTTTAGGTAGATTTAGTATACCTACCCCTATTTATGGCTTCTGTTTAGAAATTAAGTTTTATGTTTGTATGACGGAGTTCTAGGATTGCCTTTGGCATTCCCAGGACCTTATTTATTATACGCGTGGCACCTTTACCATGCTGAGAACCTCCGGTTCTCATCCCATACTGTGTTGTTATTTTCAGATGTAGGTCGAGAGGCTCCTCGCTAGGCGTCTGTATTTTCTGAAGCGGAGTAGTCTGGGACATTTTGGGTTTTATGTTTATTTATATATGTATATATGTACTTAGCTTGTTCTCCAAGATACTTGATTATTTTGTTCCTCATAGAGGTTACAGGAGAGCTAGGGTCCTTTTTCTGTACTTTGGGTATTCGGAATACTTATGTATATATATGTAAATATTCTCCGACCAGCCTTGGCTTCGCTGTCTGAGTCAGGAGCTCGTTTCACTGTATCCTTGGCTCTCTTTTCGTTCTTTTGCTTATTTATATCTATAATCTTTAGGTTTCTTAGCACCCAAGTAGTCCTGTTTCTTGAGCATTGCGCTTTTTATTTTGTGATTTTGTTTTACCCGTTTTTTTAAGGCTCCTAGTTAAGTATCTCTTTTCCTATTATTATATATATATTTCTATTTTTAGAGGTCATAATACCTTACTATCTCAGTCTTATGACTTAAGCATAAGATTAAGTATGGTAGGGTGTTACACCTCCACTATTCCATCATATGTCCCACTACTTACCATGTCATCTATTTTCTTTATCTCATTCTCGAACTGCAGAATTTTGTTATCCATGTCATCAAAGTTGTCCTTGTGCCATCTACCTAGAAGAGCTGTCAAAGCCTTCAATTTATCTGTGAAGTCTACCTCTCTCAAGCCCCTCCATTCCTCTTTAACCATTCTTAGAAAACCTTCATGAGTAAACCATGAGTCAAGACTTCTAAACGGTCTTGGGCCGCCTCGCATCTTTGTATCTTCCACAATCATCGGACAGTGATATGACAAACCCCTCGGTCCTCCTTTTAGTCGAGTCTCTGGACACTCCTCAATCCATTCCAAGCTGACCATTACTCTATCAATCCGACTATATAAACGTCCTCTAAACCATGTATACTTGCGGTCATTAAGTGGCAAGTCCACTAAGTGTATATCTTGTTTCCAATTCTTGAATTCTTCAGCAGCTACTGTTAAACTATCAGCGCCCTTTCTTTCCTCTACCTGTACAATCTCATTAAACTCCCCATGAAACAGCAAGGGACCTAACATAATCCAATAATATAGCTCAACTCTTCCCACACAACAATTTTCTCATCTCTAGCATGAGCACCATAAACCAAGAAAAATACGCAATTAAAATTATTCTTCAACAACACACATTCGATACACAACCACCTCTCTCTTTTATAACAGTTATGCATCTTAAACATAATTTCATCCCACATTAACAACAATCCACCCGATGTACCATCAAACACAACATATTTCCAACCCATACTATCGCACCCCCAAAGTCGTGCTACATCAAATCTAGTTACAGCATGCCTTTTAGTCTCTATCAAACCTAGCATATCAAGTCTAATTTTCATCTTTAAGTTCTTTATCATTCTCACCTTTCCATCCCCCTTAACCCCCTAGCATTCCATGAACTAAAAATCATTTTAAAAGATTATTACACACCTTATCTTTATTCTTGGGTCTGCATCGTCTTGCTTTCGCCTTTTGTGTTGCCAATCTTCTTTTTAGAGCATTTTCTTCATTCTGAGCTTGGAGTATCGCCATAATATCATCTTCTTCGTCGTATAAAATTGCACTGAATTCCACTACTAATTCCCATGTTCTTTTGTTCTCCGTCATTTGCTCCTTCGCTTTTGAACACTAATTGTCACCTGTTCCGCTATCATTTTCACTATCCAAGCCATTTATTATAGTCGCTCCAGCTTTATCCCCACCCTTCACCATACCCTTCCTGCCTATCATAGCATCTCTATGTTCTCTATGTTTATGACCAACACTTTCATGATCCACACGCTCCTTTGCCAAGGTCTTATTTTCAGTTCTACTGCCAGCGTCGTTCTCGCCCTCTATACTCGTGTTTCCAGTATCATCCCCTTCATCACTAGCATCCCCAGCCCCCTTCCCCCTGCCGATCATATCGACATCCTCTTCATCATCTCCAGAGCACCTTGTGACCATTCCCTCAACTTCCTCTACCACAGCTTCCTTTACGTTTAATTTGTTCCCAAAGACCATCTTATTCGACCCAGCTTCACCCTTTCCCAGCGCCACCGCACCAACAACTCCGTTAAGCCTATTCGCGTCATTGTCATCCACACAAGTCTCCATTCTTGAACGAAGCAGGCAGGCACTGACATGGAGTATCCAGGCGCTGGTCTCGCCCTTTGCCGCTCGTTCTTCTCTGTTACGGAAAGTCCATGGCTACTGTGCGAAATGACACCCCCATCGCCATATGCTTCCCTCAAAGCAGCTGCGCTAGGAGCGGGATTCCTTTCCCCCCTGAAGCCATGCACCACCCGACCCGGTCCAGATTGGTGCAGCCGAGTCTTCCCATTCGTGCCTCTTGTCCCAATGCTACTTGGATTAGGGCCTGATGGAGGTTTTTGGCCCAATTTGCATAAACATGCCCATATTATAATAACTTGTGTATCTGGCCCAGTTTTCATGATATTATGATTTGTGTTTTTTTTCCCTTATGGCTCCTTCTTCCAGCCCACCTGAAGTGTATTCAAAAACCCCAGATCTAGTTCTTTCAGAATCCTCTCCATCACTCATAATATCCTCTCCCATCAAATTAGCCCTTTCTTTAATTCCCTGTTGATATGAATTAGACGTTACCATTTTCGAAAGATTATTTTTGAATTGTCATTACTACACTCATTCAAAATTTCTTCTGAATTTACTATTCTGTCCTTGTCCTCTTCAATTTCCCTCATCACCATCGTTACCAGCTTCGTCGCCAGGTCCATGCATTCTAACTTGTCTGTTTGCCTTGCTGACTTTATAATCGTATCTTGAGAGTAACTTGTTACATCGTTATGTCATGGTTTGCTACTTGTTTTGCCAGCATCAGTCTTTTCCAACTTACATGCCAAACCATATGTCTCTTCTCCCACCTCTTCTCCCACCTCTTTTACCAACACATCAAAACTACTGAGCCCTATTATAATATGTATCCATTCTTTGATAGCGTCCAAAACACATGTATCGATTTGCACACGTCCAACACTAAAGGAATTACATGATTCTGTCAAATTATCACAGCCCACCACTTCACCCTATTGAGTTCCTATGATATTGAAAGTGTCCACCGACCAGGCATGCAAAGGAACTCCATAGCATTCTAGCCACACTCTTCTAGTTTCACTCCGCTTTGCCTCCTCCCATCTCTATACACTATGGAAGAATTGTAGAAGATTGTTCAATTTAAATGTGTAAGTTTCTTCAGTGCTCAACATGCACTCAAACGTCAGAAGGGCTTTATATGCATCAAGTTCTTGTATTTGGATAACTTGAGGCAGGTTTTTCGCAATCTTATCTTTCAAAGAGTTAAAGTCAGTGGCCTTTGTTGTCCCTCCTACTAGGCTTCTCTGCAACCAATCCAAGTTATCTTTTGCCACTGCTACTTCTATCTTTTTAGTCCACCCGTTTCCATTTGGATCTTATTCTTTTTTCTCCTTCCTGACCGTATTCAGACGCGCATCAATATGAGCCTCTTCACCTTGTGGATTCTAAACCATATTGTTCCGATTGTTTTCTCCTTTTCGTGACCTCTTCGTATCATAGACATCGGATATCCTCCGGTACTTCACTTCCCTTACAAACACAACTCTTTCTCTCAACCTCAATTGATTCATTTCCTTGATTACCTTTTGACGTGTACCCCGATAAACTTGGAAACAATATCAGAATCAAAACCGATCTTAAGATTCGGAAATAATATCAAAGCCACGTAGCTGACAAAGCCGTTCATAAGTCAAACACTATCCCCTGACCATTATCCACAATAACGGAACTCACTACCTAAGATATTGGAACAAGCAAACAGAAGAGGGCATCTCACTCGTCTATAAAACAAAACTAACTAGCCCTGGAGAAAATAGGTCACAGAACTCACTCTAGTTTTATTACTCTTCATTCTCTTATAACTCACATACTTACTTGAGCGTCGGAGTGCTTTGTGCAGGAAGATGTATCATCGGCCTCTCCAAATTTAGACGACCCAGTGGTAATTTCCATCCAGACAGGCGAGCTATTGGTAAGAAAAGTCCTTTTGGATCCAGGTAGTAGTGCCGATGTCCTTTTTTACACTACTTTTCTAAAAATGAAAATATCTGAAAAACTCATACAACCCTCATCCGGAGAATTGGTCGGATTCTCTGGAGAAAGAGTTCCAATTAAGGGTTACTAATGAGTCCATATTTTTCGATATATTTTAGCTTGATTTGAGTGGATTTCATCACATAAACCTACACTTAAGCACCATAATAGCATACTTTTGTGTTTGATCCCTAAATTGAACCTAAATGTGAAAACATGTATTTTTGTGCTTAAATTGAGCAATTTAATCCCACTTTTATTCCATTTGATGCCATGATATATTTGTTGAGTAATTTCATATCCTAGAGGCAAGAATGGGTTGGTAGAAGTAGAAGAAAGCATGCAAAAAGGGAGAAAACATGAAGAAAACAAAGGAGAAAAGCATCTCAGCCTGTGCCATGCACAGCTTCTGTGCCCACACACAGGGGTCAAAAACAGCACCTGTGCCCACGTACAGGTCTGTGCCCACGCTCAGGGCAGGGTAAAAATCAAGACCTATGCCCATGCACAGGCTGTGCCCATGCTCAGAACAGAATGGAAATCAAGACCTGTGTGGACGCACAGGTCTGTGCCCACGCACAGGAGGAAAATCAGCAAGTGTGCCCATGCACAGACCTGTGCGGACGCACAAGTACCAGTGCGTGCCTTCATTAAAAATACACGTGCACTCACGTTTTGGGGGCTTTTTGGCCCATTTTTGAAGGATTTGGAGCATATTTGAAGGGGGGAGCAACTATATATCATACCATACATTACCATACTTGATATAACACATTTTAGGAGTAGTTTTAGGGTAGTTAGCTTAGGTTTTCTCTCAATTTCATTAGGGTTTTAATTAGGTTTTCAATGTAGAATTTTATAGTTCAAGTTTTGCTTTTGGATTCTTGCTATCTCATTGTAAGTATTTCTTTAATTTCTCTTTTAATTACTACACTTGTTCTACACTTTTTCATATTTTCATTCCTCTTGTCACTATATACATAGTTTTGTAATTTTGGATTCCTAGTTGTTTAATTTGATGTTTGATGGCTTTTATATGTTTGTTTGAGTTGCTTTTATTAATTTTGAGCATTTATGATTCATAGCTTTCATTAATTTACCAATTTTGCCATGTTTTATGTTTATGCCCACTATGTATTTGATGAAATACCAATTTTGATTATGGGGTAATTTCCACCCCTTGGCTTGGGGGAAATGAGTGTATGGATTACTAGAGCCATAATGTCCAATATTTAGTGATAATTCTTAGGTTGTTATTTATTCTTATTCCCACTAACGCTAATTTGTTGCTAAGGTAATTAGCAAGCAAGCTAGGATTTGTGGGTTAAGAACACTTATGCTCATTTAACTTACTCTCCGATGTGAGGGTTGACTTAGTGAGATTAATCCGTCATAATTATCATAGTTGTAGTTATGGCAAGGAAGGGATTCCATAACTCATCCCAAGTCAAGGTTTCATTTATGTTTTAAACTACTTTTCCATCAATTTTGAGTCTTACTTGTTTATATTACATAATATTTCTTTTATTCCTTTATTGCTTGTTAATTGCAATTTTGTCTTGTTCTTTAATTCCTTTATTTTGTTTGCTCTAAATCATCGAAAACCCCTTTGCTCTCTTACAACCAAAATTGTGCACTTATTGGCATTAGTTCCTAGGGAAGACGACCCGGGAGCTAAATATTCTTGGTTAATTTGGTTTGAATAGTGACATATCTTTAGGAATTAAATTTGATTGATGATCAATGGTTGGGTTTGGACTATACTTGCAACGTCAATCCTATTTTTAGTGCGAAAATTCAAACCCATGCTTTTGGTCACTCATCAGTTACATATGGCTAAAAATGATGATGGGAGACCCCCAATTATCATGAACCGCCGTCATACAATATCTTATAGTTGACTGCCCCAGTCCTTACAATATTATTCTCGGAAGACCTGCTCTGAACGTGTTCAGGGTAGTAGTATCCACTTTTTATCTATGTGTTAAATTTCAGGCACAGGACGAAAAGATAGCGACACTCCACTCAGATCGCCAACAAGTCGGCAATGCTACAATGCAAGTCTAAAGAAGTCGGCTCCAGAAGAAGATTTCCAACAAGAAGTCAAAGCAATTCACAGCACAAATGAGGTACTGTCCCCAGCAAAGCCTGACCCTCGAGGGGACACCCAAGAAAGGCCTCAACCAGCAGACGAGCTCCAGAAAATCTCACTGACGACAAAACTAGAACAGGTCACATACATCGGCCAAGCACTAAAAGGAGAAGAAAGATCGGAGCTCATAAAAGTACTACAAGCCAACGCCGACTTATTTGCCTGGACCCCAGTGGACATGCCAGGCATAAACCCATACATTATTTGCCACAAGCTCGCCACTGACAGAACAATCCGACCTATAGCTCAAAAGAAGAGGAATCTCGGAGCAGAAAAATCAAAGGCAACCCTAGAAGAAACCGGAAAGCTCCTTAAAGCTAACTTCATCAAAGAGATTCGCTTCACCACATGGCTATCAAACGTGGTAATGGTAAGGAAAAACTCAGGTAAATGGCGCATGTGCGTCGACTTTACAGATTTAAATAAGGCATGTCCTAAAGATGCTTATCCCTTACCATGCATCGATAAGCTCGTAGACAATGCATCAGGTTTCAAAAGCTTAAGCTTCATGGATGCATACTCTGGCTACAACCAAATCTTCATGCATCCAGAAGACCAAAGCAAGACAGCATTTATAACTGAACATGGAAATTTTTGTTATAGAGTAATGCCATTTGGTCTAAAGAATGCATGTGCAACCTACCAATGACTGATGGACAAAGTATTCCGTAATCAAATAGGTCAGAATATGGAAATCTATGTGGATGATATGGTCGCCAAGACCACTCAAGAGAGGTCACACTGCGACGACCTTAGGGAGATATTCAAACAAATCCGAGCATACAATATGAGACTCAACCCGGAGAAATGCGCTTTCGGGTTACAAGGAGGCAAATTCCTCGGATTCATGCTGACCTCACGAGGAATTGAAGCAAACCCTAAAAAATGTGAGGCAATACTTAATATGGTGAGCCCTAAAACAATGAAAGAGGTATAACAATTGGTGGGAAGGGTAGCTGCACTATCTCGGTTCTTGCCAGCAGTGTCAAGCCAATCATACCTTTTCTTCCAAACAATATCAAAGAATAAGAAATTTCAATGGATAGAAGAATGTGAGAGAGCGTTCGCCGAGCTCAAAACCATTCTATCATCACCACCAGTGCTATAAAGACCAAAAGTCAGTAAACCTTTATACTTATACTTGTCCGTTTCTAATTATTCTATAAGCTCGGCTCTTGTCATTGAGGCAGGAAAAATACAGCAACCAGTATACTTCGTCAATAGAGTCATGCAACCAGCGGAACAAAGGTATCCGAGAATAGAACAACTGGCCTTAGCACTAGTAATAATAGCGAGAAGACTCAGGCACTACTTCAAAAGCCACACAATAATAGTGAGAACGAACCAACCATTAAGGCAAATACTGACAAAACCAGAACTCGCCGGACGTCTGACTAAATGGTCTATCGAGCTCTCGAAATTTGATATCCAGTTTCAACCAAGGTCGGCCCTGAAAGCACAGATCCTCGCAGACTTCGTTTCAGAACTGACCCCTGACGAGCCCAACAAGCCCTGGGAGTTGCATGTTGATGGGGCATCAAGCCGAGGAGGGAGCGGAGCTGGGATAATTCTAAAAGAAGGGGACAAAGTGATAGGCAAACAATCCCTTAGTTCAACTTCCCAGCAAGCAACAATCAGGCCGAGTATGATGCCCTCATAGCAGGACTCAAGCTCGCCCTGAACCTCCAAGTACAAAGCTTGATAGCACATTGTGATTCTCTCTTGGTGGTTCAACAAATTCGAGGAGAATTTCAGGTAATAGATCCCTTGCTGGAGTGATACTGGCTCATAGCAAAGGATCTTATTTCAAAATTCAATTCATTTATCATACTACATGTGCATAGGGAGAAGAACGTTAGAGCAAACATATTATCTAAACTCGCCGCCACTAGGGCGGACACACAAACATCGATGTTATCACAACTCACACTTAAAAAGCTTAGCATCAAACTATTATCTATAACAAACATTAACCACCTCCACGATTGGAGAACACCTTTTCTTGAATATATCAATGCAGGTACCATACCCAAAGACGAACTCAACCCGCCACACTTTAGGCGAAAAGCAAGTCTCTACACGAGCATAGCAGGAGAACTTTACAAGCGCGGTTTCTCACAACCACTGCTAAAATGCCTAAACAAAGATGAGACAAAAGAAGTAATGGATGAAGTTCATGAGGGCATATGTGGAAACCACATCGGCGGACGAGCTCTCACCACAAAGATCGTCCGAACAGGATACTACTGGCCGACCATGAAGAGGGATTGCATAACAAAGGTAAAGACATGTGACGACTGTCAGAAGCATGCCGCCATATCTATGAAACCAGCCGAGGTATTACACAGCATGGAGGTAAGTTGTCCCTTCAGCAGATGGGGACTCGATATCCTCGGCCCATTTCCAATAGCGCCAGGACAGGTAAAATTTCTTTTAGTATCAGTAGACTATTTCTCAAAATGGATAGAGGCACAGCCACTAGCGAGAATAACTGCAAAAAAAGTACGATCTTTCATATGGAAAAACATCATCTGTCGATTTGGAATACCGAAAGAAATAATAACAGACAACGAAAGACAATTTACAGATAACAAACTCGCATTATTTCTCAACAATTTCAACATACAGCATCACTTTAGCTCAGTCGAACACCCACAGACCAATGGGCAGGCCAAAGCTGCTAACAGAGTTATATTGCAGGCAATAAGAAAAAAACTCAATAACGCGAAAGGAGAGTGAGTGGAGTTAATCCCAGAAATACTTTGGAGTTACAACACAACAATACAGTCCACCACG